>NW_008595807.1:10988-23731 GCF_000691845.1 Merops nubicus
AGGAACTGGACCTTAAAAATCACCGGATACCTTGGGTTTATGCAATTCTTTGCATTAAAAGAGAAAAGCACAAAGATATACAAAAAACATACTGGAATATCTCCAGTAGACAATTTTATGAAAAGCCAGCAACTTTCAAAGGGTATTTCTTTTTGTAACTGCATGAAGGGTGTGGAATTATAAAAATAATTCTCTTCTATCATCAAACTATGAAAAATAAGGCCCATAAAATATATTTTATGTATAATTTTAAGCTACTATACAAGTATGTTTGAGATCCAGAGACTACAAACCATGTCAGTGCCCAGTCCTGAGCTCCCCCCAAGCCCTCATCACCATATACTTTTCAAAGAGACTTATAGAAGTATAGCTAACAATGTAATCCATACATATTTTTAAGAATCCTTTAGAAGCAGTAACTAAGCCCTTATGCTTTTCACTTGGTGTTGAAATGTTGCTGGATGTCTTCAGCTACCCTGCTATGCTTGACAATGTGAAAGCCTCTACATCTCTGCCTGTAACACTGCACACAAGCAAGACAGAGCCGGCGCTCTCTCCACTTGCATCTCAAAACAGTTGTGCTCTAAAACCTGAGACAGAAGTTGAAAAGACCCAGAAAATGTTCTTTTCCAGCCATCTATGGGCAGGTCTTAATGCTGTCACTAAAACAATGTTTTAGAATGTTTACAGCAAGCTACAAACCTAAAATGCAGGTCCTTGCTCTCCTACTCCAGAGGTCTGTGACAGCAGTTCTATAATTATTATTTTTTTTTTTGTCTTGTCTGTCCCCTACTCTGCCCAAATATGGCTCCTTCTGCTCCAATGTCACTGTCAGGCAAGAGTTCTCAGCACTTACCTCACTTAGTAGTGACTCTAAAGCAAGAGTTCTGTTAGAGTCATAGTATGGAAAGCACAGGAAGCAAGACAAATCATATTGCATTTTATCTTTTAACAAGTAGTAAGATCATTTACCATAGTTGGAAACCCTCCCAAAATTAACAATTCTGTGAGAAAATTATTTATATTTGTACAGTTTTAGTCATACTTGAATGTGTTCCATTGAAAACATATCTCATGGGGCAAGAACATGTCTGTGGTTTTATTCCCTACTTTGCATAAAAATCATTATTCCACATAAAACACTTTAGTCTCTTTAGACTGTTAAACTGTAAGGTCCAAAGCAATAATAAATCAAGGCCCCAGATGAAAACATCTCGCTTAGATCTGAAACCAGTATCCCTTGTTCAAAGTTCTCAACAGAGTTAAGCATCATCCCTTGAAGGTCATTTAGGTATCACTTACAGAACAGGATGCAGAAGTAAGCTGTCATTTTGTCTAGTGGATACTTCCTATCCCATACAACAAATGTTACTGCAAAAGTAGAAAAATTCTACAGGTAGCAGAAGCCAAATCTCTATGTACTCTGTGTGCATGAATTAAACATTCAATGATCCAAATAGAGAAGGCAAGACACTAATATTCTTTCCTGGCTTAAAAAAGGTAACTTTCATTTATTTTGCATCTATTATTTAAGTATGATTAATTAATTAACAAAGTTACATTACATTAAACTATGTGGTAGCTTTGAACTTTATCTTTGCACTTCCATAGACAGTGTCAATTTAAGAGTGTTGAAACATTTCTATAGTCATTATTTTGTTTGCCTTTCCTAAAACAAGAAATCTAGAAACAGCTTATGGCTGTGTGATACATCTCCAGTACCTTGATGCTGCATTAGCCAGGAAGATTGATTTTTGCAGGCATTTGTGGCTTTGCAGTCATTCTACTCCACAATTCACCTGATGTCAGAAGGAGCTATTAAGAGGAAATCTCCTTTCCAGACTTTCCCAGCCATGATAGTCTCTAGAGACTTAGGAAAGTGCAATCCCAACAACTGGAATTAACTTTTAAAAAAAAAAAAATTGCCAACAGCAAAACTCTTACTTCATTTCAGTACATTTAAATAGAACAGAAAACTCACCAAATTTGTCTGTTTATTCTTCATTTGGGCAGCCAACTCTCTGTGGAAGAACTGCTATGAATCCAGATGACTCTCCCTCATTCTGGGAGATGTAGGAGATGCGACAGGTTCAGGTCTATCAGCAGCGTGCAACACTGGTGCATTTCTACAGGAGGGAGGTGGAAAAATGAGGGGTGGAGGAAGAAGAGTCAGCCCTCCCAGCAGTTTCAGAGTTCTTGCGTGTTGTCATTGCCGCAGGTTCCCGTGACTGGCTTTAGCTGATCTCCTCTCTTCTGACATCGCTGCCTGTTGAGCTGGGGCGCGCAAAGGAAGACTAATCACTGTACACCTCCAGCTGTCTCCTGCAGTAAACCCTGGTGTTTTATCAACTGCAGAGACAATCGATACCTGTGGAGGAAAGAAGTTTTGCCACCTGTCACCTGAGATAAAATGATCAATTTCCTAATTCTAGTGCTAATGCTGGATTCAAAGCTGATGGTAATTATTCCAGCTAGTTCTTAAAACAGTCTATGAATGACACTGATAATGATTATTAGAACTGGTGTGAAAGACATTGTGGCACACGAGTTCTCTTGGTCTATTTATAGATCAGTTTTCCTCTGTTTATGAAGTCATGAAGAATTCAGGAAGGGATAGGAGTTTTCCCTTGTGAGAAGACCTTCCCCTTTTCCTAGTAGGCATCATTACTTGCTAGATGCATAAATTGGCAAACCTTTCACACTAATGGCAAATTACAATAAAACAGTTGGTGGTTATTAACAATTCACTTTATTTATTTATGGCTGAAAAAATAAAGGCTGCAGTGAGTCAGCTTTGCCAGTGTCACATGGGAAGATGCTGCTTTCTAACCTCTTGAGGGTCACAGGCTACCAGACAAAGCACCCCTATAGCCTGGGTTGTGCTTTAAGGCACTGTTTATGGCCCTCAAAAAAACGAGCATGCTCATCAGATCATTTCACATCTTTGCAAGCAGGAGAAGGAGCTTTAAGAAATTTCAAGTCACTGTTAGCAGAAGAAGAACAGAATCATACTGTGTTATTAAATCTTGCCTCAGTGTGACTTTGGACAAGTCTCAGAATATTGAACAATTTACTGGTGAGGTAAAAAATAATACTCTGAGCAGAAACAATAACAAGGGTAATGATTTTTTTTTACCATAAATTATATGTGAGTTTATTTAATTTTAGTTTGTCAAAAATGAAAAAAAAATCCATGACTCAGTAAGCCCAGACCTGTTATTCTTTTCTCTACCACTTTCTAAAATATGATGAAGCTCTTCAAAAGCCTCCGTTTTTATTTCAGCCTTAAGCCTTGAAAATTCTAGGAAGCTACGAGGTCCTCAGGTACAGGCTTCATACACAGGCCTGATTGTGACACTCAGCTAGAAACATTCCTGCCTCAGCTTCCTTAGCAATGCTCTCTGTTAGGCGAGCTGTACCTCAGACTGTATAGAAATACCTTTTAGCAAGACCTCTGTCTGTTCAGAACACACTGGCAAACACTGCTCTCATTTACAATTGTCACCGAGGAATGGTGAGTAGGAAAACACTTCAATCAGTTAGCAAAGTCACCTGTTACATGACAGAGCCAAATCCAGTTCCTTTCTCTGCTTTCTAAAATTTCTCCCTCACTTCGCAGCAGTCACCCCAATCACTTCACTGCAATGCATGAGTCAAGGGTTCATGGGGGACTGAGAGAAACCAAGGATAATACCCTGGTGCAGCAGGGAGCTCAGTTGTCCTGGTGGGGGTACAGGTTCTGATCCCCATGTGAAGGCTTCTCATTTATGCCATAACATGCATTTGTTGTCCATTGCCTACTTTATGACCAAAACTGTTAGGAGCCCCACAAATAGGAAGGAGAATTCCATCCTTTCTGGAGACAGCCTTTTCACCTGCTTCCAGCTTAATACTTGTTCTTGCACACTATCCCCTGGTCCCAGCAGATCATGAATGTTTCCTGAGGCTGTCGCCAGTGGGATGTAAGGCTCATGGCTCCTCTTGCTTGTCCCTGGGTTCCTGCATACATGTCCCAGTGATCTGCTATACCCAGCAGGCAGGATCCATTCACACACATGTGGATTTTGACATGTGGATCTCCTCAGCAAAGAAAGGAGCTTAACCAGTGCTCTCTGTTTTTAAGGAAATTCTAGATGCTACTAACATACAACAAGACACAAGCACTATTTTCTGCACCTGTAAGTTAGCCTATGTTTTTGTCTTGAAAAAATATAGGACCACGATACCACAACAGGGTCCATTCAAGAGTTTCTTTTGAAGCATGTGTACACAACTCTCTGCAGCCTTGAATATAATATTTAGAAGCTCTAATGAGAGTACCTGTTCATACTGATCTTTTCTTACTGACTAGCTTTAGTCAGTTCTGTTTTGGCATAGTTTGCATAGAGGGCTTCAAACTGAGGTCTGAGGTGTACTATACGTATAGAGTTTACATGCCAAACTGTGTTCCAGGTACAAAAAGAGATTTATTCCAGGTATCAAATATCCAGACCTTTCCTGCGTTTGAATTACTTTTCCTTCCTTTTTTGTGTATTTGCAGAGACTATTACTATTTTACAAAAGGAGTAAAAATTTCTAAATCACATTATTATTGAACAAAAAAAGAAAGGAATGAAAGACATTATCTTGGGGAGATATGCAAGTCTTTATCCTCTTCATCTCACTCAAATTACTTGCTTCTAGTGAAGGTTTTGACAGCTAAGATAACAAGTGGGTAAAACAGCAGGTGTGACTCAGACCTTTCTCCAAATTTCATCCTGGAGAGAAGAACAACTACAATCTAGTTTATTTTAAAACAAAATATAGGAGGATTGGCAAGAAACACTAAATAATGAAGATCTTTCATTAAAATGTAAAACGAAGTACAAACTTAAAAACTTCCAAGGTAAAAATGTAGATTAGCCCTGCCATCTTAACTATGTCCAAAATCAATGAGTGTTAAGGATTTAATCGTCCTCTAAAATTGCACAGTTTTACAACTTGAAGTACTCTAAATTGTGACAATGGGTAAAAAATTCATTGTATTATTTATGAAGTCCTTCCCTTTTGGATGTGCAGCAATGCCTGCATTTCAAACATTTTGTGAACATGTTATTCTTTAAGAAATAGTTTTCATTTGTTTATATGTATGCAGTGCAGTGAAAGTTTTTAAACAGTTTAGGTTTTTTAAAAGATTACTTTAATGCTTCATTTTTTTTGGTGTGCTGATTTTGAAGTTGTTTGGTTTAGAGGATAAGGCACAAAATAATAATGAGATTGGACAAACTGTAGTGAAGCCACTGAAATTTTATGTGAAAGGAAGTGACATGGTAAACTCCAGAATAAAAACATAGACTGCCATTAACTGTTCTCTGGTTTTAAAATAAAACCATATAATGCAATGAGTTACTTTTGTGTAGAAGTCAAAATTAGTTTTACTTCTAATGAGAGTGGCTCTTTCCTTGCAAGCAGAAGGGTAACTCTGCCAGAAATTTATAAACCTTGCTAAAAACTTTTGCTACTTCTGTCTTAAGAGTGAGATGCAGTGGCAGCAAAATTCAACCCAGGTCACATATGATAAGACAATGGCATGTGGCATATGTCCTTCCATATTGTAGTATTTCTCTGTGGACTTTGCTACTACTCCCTAGCTTTATGAAATAAACATTGCCAGCTTGGGCATATAGGGGCAAGTTACAAGCACCTTTACACTACCATCTTTACAAACCTATACTGTTCTTCTGTTGTGCAACATCGTTCTCTTAAAACTCTGCTTAGTATGTAAATGTGCACATGTGCCCTGAAGTCTACAACATTTTCTTTTGAGACTTTCACCAGCTAAAAAGCCTTGAAGCCAGCACTGCAATGAGTGCAAAACCTTGAAATAATCCTGTTACTCAACTACAGTCAGAAGAATTCAATTTGCAATAAGCACATTAAGAAAACTTTTTTTTTTCAAAATCGTATATTGGACTTGGATCTACAAACATATGGTTTTCCTTAATCCTCATGTACTCAAAGAATCATTCACTGTAATCACACAGCTAAATATCTGTGAGATTAGGCTAAGTGGCTGACTCGGAATCAAAAAAAACCCATGAATCAATAAACCTGAGTTTTACTTGTCACAGCTTGTACAATTATTGCCAATGAAAAGTAGCTTTGAGAAGGTTTGCTAGAATTTGTTTTTGAACACTGAACATTGAAGTGGAATGTCTCTCCTGAAGTAAGAATTTGAAAGTAAAATAGAGTAATCCTGTTTTTATTGTTTATTTATATATTTATCTTGCTGTTTACTACCAGCTACACAATGACTTCATTGATTTTCTAATTGTGATGGTTTGTTTCTTGTTTTGTGTTTTTGTTTGTTTGTTTTGTTTTTTCTTTTTGTTTTGTTTTTTTTTTTGGCAGGAGCAAAGCTGGCAATAAGGTTAAATGGAAAATACTATTTTGTCCAGCCAAAAAACATTTATATAGTATTGAATGTTTTTGCTGAGATGATACTTCTGAGAGACATCTGAGACCAGTTGCTATAGTAATACATTTTAAGAGAGTCCCGTGTTGATGTTGTGCATATGGGGTAGAAATGCAGAGAGGAAATGAGCCAGTTTGTTTTTCCATGCACAGCAGGGCCAGCCTGCACAACTGTAATAAATGAGCAAAAAATGTCACAGATTGGTAGCCAGTTGGAGGTGGGTGGAGGGGGAGGTGAGTGGAGACGAAACAGGTCAGATCTGCACTGCAAAGTTAAGGAAAGATGTAAGTAAAGTCTATAGATATTCTAATTATCTTGTCATCTAACACAGAAGATACCAAGGAGAGAGGAATGTTACAAAAATGTGTTTCAGCTCTCTAACTGGACCAACAGTTCTTGCTTGCTCCTCTCACCTCCTCAAACCAGCTCTGGTAGCCACCTGACGACCCAATTCAAAGCCTTCACAGTCAAACTTCATTAATTTCAGAGTTTTTTTTGCTTGAGAGTAGAACATGGCAAGTAGGCCAAGTTTTCTTGGTTAGAGTGAACAACTGACTCCCTTCTCTCCTTTTCCCTCACTTAGTATTAATACTTTCAAAGATATTCATTGCCCTTACTGGCCAACAAATTGTGCCATTGTCATGTTTCTTATTGTGAAAGAAAGAGAATGAAGAGTACAGTGGCATTAAGAGTCTCTTATTGGCTTGCTAAGAACTTCTGTTTGATGCAGTAGGTCCCTCAGTTTGTTTCAGTCAGAACACCAACTTCTCATCTTTAACTCCTCCCACGCAAATGGATTTATGCAAACTGTGACTATGCAGATTCATGCTTCTGAAAGGCTCCTACTGAGGTGAAGCTCGGGAAAACAGGACAGATGTAGCTTTAAGAAAAATTGAAGTCCAAAATAATGAATTTTTTTTTTTTAAGGTTAAACAAAGCCTGAAATATTAGTTTCAGGCTTATAAATTAGTAAGTGTTAATGAAGTGAGGAAGAAAGGTACTCTCTTAGTACAGAGTTCTTGTTTAATTGTGTGACTGACTGCAAAAGGAAAAATATTGGCAAGTGGAGGAATGGAAGAGAGAAACTGAGGTTCTGCAGCTTGGCAAAGAAACCTGTTATAGAACTGGGGATCCTGCACCCCATAGAGATCTCTGACCTTTGTCCAAGAGTGGTGGAGAAACTCAGATAAGCAAAATGTTTGTAGAGACATACATACTTTTGCCAAATATATTCATTTATAATCAGCCCCTAAATGTGTTTATGTTTCAGTCTAGTCACAGTCAATGCACCTTCATGTTCCTGAAGAATTAACTGTAAACCAACAGCATTTGCACGTTTTTGGCTTACTAAAGGAGTGCTAGATATAGGGAGTTGCCATGGGGTCAGAACTGGGGATCTTATGGACTTAACTCTTGGGGTTATCATTCCTCATTGACTATAGTTTATGCTACAATGGATTAATGCAGAAGCAGTAAAAGTAGAACTGCTTTGCTTTTATATGCTGTGCTGTGAACTTCAGAGGATCAGGAACAACTCAAACTATTGGGTTTTCCCAGGTGGAAGTCAGAGCATTATTAACTTTGTCAGCCTTTCCAGTTTAACCTGCTGATGTCTGAGCAAAGAGGCAGTGGAATCCTTCTGGTCCTAGCTACAGGGACAGCCTGGAGCATGTTGAGCTGGGAGTAGTCAGCTGTGGACATATCAAGCACAGAGGGAGGATGCGGAACTAGAAGACCATATGCTGGCAGCTGGGGTAATTGCAGCAGGGGCTCCTGGTTAAAATGGATGGACAAGGATCTGACTTTAGATTTAGCCATCTTTGTCTGTAAGTTTTATCAGAAGTAAACCCCTGGCCTGTGAAGAAGGCAATGGTTGGATTCCCCACTCTGGTTTCCTAACATGGCTGGAAGACCACTGCTTTGTTTTACTCAGCTAGTCAGCTCTGAGTACTCAGCTGCCTGCTGATCAGGACCCTTTCTCTTTTTCTTTTCCTGTACCACAATTTTTAGCAGTGCTCAACAGCCTAAGTGATGTTAATCCAGATTCTGCTGTCATGGGGTCACTTTTGTGCTCACCCATTAGAAAAGAGGCTGACACGAAGACTAAATATTTGTGACCTTGCTTCATCAGTTCAGAGGCACCAGTCTGAACTGTCATAAGAGGCAGCTCTGAAGCAGGATGCAGTATTCAGATTGTAAAAGCAAAGATCATACAAGGGGAACAGCTTCATGGATTATTTTTTATAAAACATATAAAGCAATTGCTTCTTTTTACCCCTAGTTTGACTCATTTGTTCTAGTTGCATCACAGTTTAACAAATATGAATGTCCTGCTACAAGCTGCACAGCTAGACAAGTCACTGAGAAGATGAAAATCAATTGTGCAAATTAGTACTCAAGGCTAGAGCTACAATGTGTAAGTGACATTAGCTGCTTGCGTTACTCTCCTCTGTGAGTGCAACATCACTTTAGCAACACAAATAATTCTAAATGAGAATTATCTTAAGACAGTTTTATTTCCTGTCACTCAGTTCAATGCTACTACATTCAATTTATTTTCATAAGATAGTATCGCTGATAAGTTAAGGAACACAAAGAATATGTAGAATTAATTTTCACCACTTCCCAGAGTTGTTTTCATAAATGTTACCAAGTAATAATGCAATGCAGGTAAACACACCTTCTTATGCAAAATATGATGGTCATTTCTTTGTCAAAGAAGTGTTCAAGGGAGGACTGGATCCAGGCTGCACTTACCCAGGCTACTGGGGAGCAGATCCAGAGCTAAATCCAGGGTACTGTTAGTCAAGACCAGGGTAAATGAGTTTAGCTGTGTTTGGTGTCTCACAGACACCAGTCTGACTATAAAAATTACTTTCATTTCTGCACACTCAAGTAACTTTAGAATGATTTAAAGAAAAGATAGCATTCTAGAGGAAGTTGTGAGATTGATACATACAAAAGGAACAGAACATGTTTTATCTAAATCAAAACTTGGATTTATCTAAACAATTTTTTTGGACTGTTTAAGGTTTATCCTGCACCATGGAATCATGTAACCACAGAACAGTCTAGGTTGGAAGTGTCCTCGAAAGATCATCTGGTCTAACCTGCTGTAGGAAAGGCAGCCTGAATGAGATTATCCAGCACCCCGTCCAATTTTATCTTGAAAACCTCCAGCAATGGGGACTTCATCACTTCCCTGAAGAGGTTATTCCAGTGATTTATTGTTCTCACTGTCAAATATTTTTTTCTTTCTTGTGTCTAGAAGAAACCTCTCCCAGTGCAATTTACTAGAATACTGTGATGTGATGTGGATGCGATGTGATGTGCTGTGCTGTGATGTGATTCCCCTTAGCCTCCTCTAACTCCTCAGTCTTTCCTCAGAGGTCAGGTTCTCCATCCCCTTGATCATCTTCATAGCTTTCCTTAGACCCTCTCCAGTCTGTCTGCATCTTTCTTGAACTGTAAGGCCCAGAACTTGACACAGTATTCCAAGTGCATCCTGACATGCACCAAGTAGAGTGGGATGCTCACATCTCCATCTCTGCAAGGAATGCCCCTACAGATGCAGCCCAGGATTCAATTTGCCTTGATTGCTGCAGCAGCACACGACTCACTTTTGTCAGCCAACACCTAGGCACAAAGAGAGAGAGAGACTGGAAGCTAGTACTGACTGTACAATATATCCCAATGGCTCTGGTTACATATAAAAATGAGTAATTACACTTTCACTCATATAATGTTTACATATTATAATACAGTATATGTGATCAGTTATAATGCAGGAGAAGATAGTTTAACATTCCAAATCTCATTAATAAGTAGTTAATCTAATTCTGTATTTTGAATCCCTAGAGGAAAAGAGATGTCAGAAAACAAGGAGCAACTAAATGTATTTGTTTTTAAAAGGAAGTTGTTTCTAGCAGGAAAACACCTTTTTATACCCTCAAGTGAATAAAAATTTATACTAATAAGTGTTATATATAGGCAGGAAATTACCTTCCTGCCTGTTGTGAACTTTAAAGCCTCTCAAAAGAATCTATCCCAAATTCAGACAAGACTTTGGTTTCTGGTTGTTAATGGAATGTCTGAACAATTACCCTGAATGTTTTGTCTATATTTCAGATCATTTTATATAATTAATTGCCGTTTTCAGGGCGAAAATTTCTCTCAATTCTTGCCAGTGGGATTGTGCTAGTTTCAGAACTCTTTTTCTAGGGATTCTTTCAATGCCAAGGAACTTGTTTAAGCCAACTTATTCAGAAATATTTTATCTTTAACCACTGATACTTCGCCACAATCTATTGATAAACTTTCAGCTATGTCCAAATAACAGCCTGAAGAACACTAAATTTTATTTGTAAGAATTCCAAGGCTAAAAGGGTATGAAATAAACACTGAAAATCAGATCAAGAAAATGTTTTAATATTTCACAGCACTATTGATTCACAAAGACAATGTAGGAGGACTGGATTGTTGTCACATCTTTAAGGGTTATCAGTACTTTGAGCTGAGCTGAAGTCTCTGTAGATAAGGAAGTAGGCAGTGCAAGGAGATTTGTAATAACCATAAAACTATTTTGTTGACAGTTATTTCTGCGTCAGTCTGCCTTTTTAAAATTACTTTTTTGGTTTAACCATTTGGCCTAACTTAAAAAAAAAAAAAATCTCCCCTCAGGTTTCTCTGCCTGTCTGAAAGAATATGGCATATTAAACAGCTCCCTGTTCCTATTCTTTATTTACAGAAAATATAAACAGAAACAGTTTTATCATGTTGGAAGGACACATGGCTCCTGTGACTCCCATCTTCACTTATTGTTTGCCATGTTTCTTTTTGTTCAGCTTAGTCTGGAATTTGCATCTTTAGTACGGACTGGTAATCTTCTGATGGTAGTGAAGCTTAATTTTGTACCATAACTCTTGTTTCTAAAGAACTTTGTAGGCTGTCTCATTTCATGTGCCCACACACAAATGCAGAGTCTTAGCCATCTCTAGGGAGGGTGACAGCCACACAAACCAAGTGGTGGCTAGCAAATGCACTGCATAGCAGTGGGAAAAGGGAAAATTAGCCCAGGATGACACATCAAACACTCCTCTCCAGAGTGTGCCATGGGATTTTCAATATCCACAAGGAGCAGATGTCTTTAATTTCTGATCACCAAAGAAAAGAAGCATGCCAAGAACATGGGTTAGCAGAAGGAGATGCAATGCCAGCTCATCAATGGTCTTGACTAGCAGTGTTCCAAAGGACAGACAAGACAAATAACAAGAGCATAAAAGTCTTCACTTTTCTCCTTGATGAACCAGCTAAAAGGACCAAAGATATGAGAAAGCCATCACCATGATGTGCAATGGAAGATAGGTGACTTTGTAGCCTATCTGAAACTGCTCAAGAAGGGAGCTCCATAAGATCCAGAATTCAAAAACTACCTCCAAAAATTAATTTAGACACAGCCACAGAAAGGACAGGTCTATGCAACCAAAGCTAATGTGCCTCAAGATTGGATTTCATGCTTCTGCACGACTGACATTAAGCAGCTGGCCTATACTGTACACTAGCATGCTGTGAGTGTTCTCAGCAGAGGGTCCAATCCTCCATGGTAACGCTCTTCAGGGAGCTCTGGAAATATTTTAATTATTAAAAAGAATAATTCCTACCAACACATTTAATTGGAAAATATTACATGTTTAAGTGTGCACTAATGAAAGAGCTCTGAAAATCTAACAATATGATAGAGTATGCTGTTTGAAGTGAATTCTGGCAATATTTTTTCAGCCAATAACACCATGCATTATTTATCCTATCTCCTTTTAATCCTGTCTGATAGTTCATATGAAGGAGGAATCACTGGGACCTCAGAGATAAAATGCAAATCTGTGAATTGCCCCCTGTGAGCTTAACCTGCCTCTGCTACCTCATCCGCCTTCCGTGCTTCCTGCCCCCTAGTTTTCAAGGAAATAGCTGCATGAATTTATTGCTGCAGCATAAACTAACACCTCTGCTTCTTCCCCAGCACTGAGAGGACTGTGCAGACTGATGAGCTACAGGAACTCTTGTTATCCCATATTCGTTACCACAGCCCAAGGGAGACTGGGCACAAAGGCAACTGAAGGCCAGCATGAATGAGGACTAGTGTGAGTCACAAGGAAAGAGGGCAGAAAATAAGGCCCCAGGGCATAAATGTTACCCAGCCAGAGGAATTAAGGACAAGTGTGAACAAGGTTAACCAAAGGAGTCAGAAAATATATCCATAGAATCATGGCTGCAGTGATCACGAGATGGTGGA
>NW_008595808.1:0-17799 GCF_000691845.1 Merops nubicus
GAGAGATTAACTCATTTGTCATCTTTGGGCTCCTTAAGTAACATTTTTGCTGTGCACTGTGACTGGGTAGTTTGTGTGGCACCAGGTTGCTTCCTCTGCTTTTAGGCACTCCTGAATAAACAAAGGGATGTGACTTTGCCAAGTACTATTGCAAGACATGTGAGTTTTACCAGCTCTAGTAAGAGGTAAAACATTGTATGGACTTGACAGGGAGAGTAAACATGATCCATAAACATTGTAGAGGCATCTGCCTGCCAAGACACTGCCTCTTCCTTGCACCTTACTGATTTAGGCCAACTCCTAACAGCAGTGGCTTATTTTACAACCACTTGCTGCTTGTAACCCAAAGCAAAGACTTCCAAAGAACTTGCTCAGAGCCACTCTTCATGGATGGTTGTGTTATATTTCACATCTATGGCACAATTCTTCTGTAGTCTTGGAAGCAATTTCATTGAGTTCATGAAAAGAAAAAAAAAGCAATAAAAATCTTGGTGTTAATATCCAAAAGGTTGAAATTATCAGTGTTCTTAGACTTCTGTATTAGATGGAGCTTCATTGTGTGGGTGCCTTTTACCAGCATGGTTGTTTCCCTAGGCTTGTAGTGCCTACTGTCCTGATCCTTGCATGATGAAGAAAAGGATGTATTACCCCATTGTAGTAATGACTTTGGAAGATTCTTCTGTGTGGCTGCAGAAAAATAAAACATAAAAAATAGGTTGGGAGGATTGTGTCACCTACCACTTCTACAGCTGGACCATTCCAAGTTGCTAGGTTGAGTTGTTCAAGCAGTCCATGTCAGCTGAAGGAACATCTTTCTGGGACTTTTTTTTCTTTTTAATAAGTTTAAAATAGAAGTAGTTTTTAGAAAAAGATGAGGAGATCCCCTTTTAACTTTCACTGCATGTTTTCGTGCTGTTTTGACAAATGCACAGATGTTTTAGGGATTGATGGAGCTAGCCAAGAACAGTAAAGGTCATGCAGTATCCAGATCTGTAACTAGGAGGAGAAAACAGACCAGGGATCACTAAATCTGTGGGAAACTGTGGTGAGTGGCTGTTTGAATTCTATATTTTTTTGGGGGAAGAGTTTAACTTCCCAATCTGAGCCACAAATTGTCTCACTTTCTACCATAATTTCTTGCAAGAGCTCTGGAAAGGTCTTTTCTGGATCCAGTTCAAAGATCACCACTAGTTCTGTTGTACCTACTCTTGTACTGCACGAGTTTGTTTGTAGCTTCTCCTGATGGAATCCCCTTTCTTTTTGAGCTGCAGTTCTGGGGCATTTGTGGATTTAGGGTAAGCAAGGAAATACACAAAATATTCCCCTGCCTGCTCCTTAGCTTGAAAACAAGTTGGGAATCCAAGTAAATGGATGGGTTTAAAGGTTATCAATTATAGTACTTCATAATAAAATTACTTTTATGTAATATTTTGCATGTTCTCTGGTGATTTCAGAATGGTAGTTATTTAAGATCAAGGTGTTATATTTGGTCATCCTTTTCCAGATATTAAATAATCTGATTTTTTTCAGTCATTTGTTGGAATTGTAGCCAACTAAAGAAAACACTTCAGAAGCATGATATGTGCTGCTGCTCCAGAGCAAGACTGTTTTTATTGATTATGTTGTGCCCCTTGTGACTTAGTGTGGAAGTTTTTAAAACCTTAAGTTTTCTTTCATTAATGCCTGACTTGGAGATGGAGAAAGGAATGTTACTATCCTGTGCTGCAGGCAGAGGGAAACTCAAATTATGCTCATGTGTTCATGAGCAAACATGTTGGAAAACATGAGGTTATTTTTTAATGTGCTATCAGTAGTTTTTCTGTTTTTTTTCTTTTTTTTTCAAGCCCACAGCACTGCAATACCAGCACTAACTCAAGGTGCTGCCAGATCTTCCAGAGCTTTTCAGCCCTGCCAAACAAAGGGGGTGGAGTGGGGAAGGCAAGCCCATTTCTAATGTTTTATCAGATGGAAAAAATTCAGGAGTCCACAGAAAGTGGAGATGTGATGTAAAATTTGTGTATCCTCTGACTTAAATCTGTTACTTGTATCATGAGATTACTGAACAGCTTAATGCAATCAAAGTGTGGATGTAGTGGGGATGAGCTGGTACAGAGAGAGAGGTGAGCCTGTTAGTGTCACTTGGAGAGTGTGTTTTATCATCTGTCTGTCTAAATGACTTAATATTATGTTTAGAGAGATAAATTGCCTAAATCTTGGTATTTTTGCAACTGTTTCCCATTGGTGTTTCCTCTGGGTGTGTTGCATATGTTGCATTCTGTGGTCTACATTATACATTTAATGTCTTCAACATATTTGCTTTATTGAATAGCTAGCAAAGACAGCCAGTACTAGAACAAGCAGCCCTGCTGACCTCTTAGAAATAAATTTTGTGGGTGTATTTTAGCATGTTCAGTTGTACTCAGAAAATACTTCAAATTCTGATGAATGTCTTTGCTGCCACAGTGATCCTTTGTGCAATATCTCCCCTGTTTTTGGAACAGTCGTATTGTTATCATGTTGTGGTTTTTACTTAAC
Source organism: Merops nubicus (assembly GCF_000691845.1). Lineage (NCBI taxonomy): Eukaryota > Metazoa > Chordata > Aves > Coraciiformes > Meropidae > Merops > Merops nubicus. The sequence continues at coordinate 2,536 of NW_008595808.1, forward strand.
ATAATAGAAGTCTGTTGATTCTGGTGGAATTTCAGAGTCTGAATTTACTGGCATAAAAATCAAAGTTTTATTTTGCTAGAATATAGTTCATTTCACTTTTGTATGCCCCAGAATTTTAAAAGTATATTTAAATTTGATCAGAACGAAACCATGCAACAACTTTTTCATTAGAAACAAAGAAAAAAGAATAATAACCATCCACAGCCCATAGGGCAGCCTAGAATCTACTGGCTTGACTGGTTTTTGCTCTGTAAATAGTACATTTCTATGGCATACCACAGATTCTTTGTGACTTTTCTCTCTAAGGAGGAGATTAAACAGGGAATTTCTAAGGAATTGCAAAAATTAGTTTTCAGAATAGCCACAGATCATCTCGGATTGATAAGAAATTAATTTTAAAGAAGTTTGTTCATGACAGAAATAGAAGTCTCAGTCTACAGACTCTTGCAGTGTGTAATGATTGTTAAGAGCTCCTTGTACAGTCAATGTTAGGGGGTTTGTTCCTGCTTTTTGGTGTTTATTTTTTCCCCTATGGAAACTCCAGGATATTATATCTTCTGCAACTGGCAAAAGCAATTTATCTGTAACTTCCAGGGCTGAAAATAGAAATCACTACTGAATTTGGTTCCTATTTCATATTTGACATGCAGCTATTTTTAACATCATTTCAAAAAAAAAGTTTGTGAATCTTTGCAGTGCTCTATATGTTATTTTTTTTTTAAAAAAATATATTTATCCAGTTTTGTTTATAGTTCTGTTAAGTCATTCTGCTGTGGTACAAGAATTCCACAACTTAATTGCATTCCTCAGGAAATGAGAATCTTCTATTTGCAGTGAGGTCAAATACAAAAGAACTAAATCATGACTTTCATCAACGTTGGTTTTTACCTTGCACAAATCCTGGAATGCCAAAGCCTTAAGTGTGTTTGTTGTACAATTTGAGCATGAAGGAATGGGTTTTGTTTGCTTGGGTGTTTTTAACTAACATTGGTACTGAGTCTGTTTGGTTTAAGTTCAGACAAAGTTTGCTGGAAGCCAGTTGCACTAGTTGGAAACAGGTGAAGGAAAAAGTCAAGATTTTTAGGTGTGCAAGTCATACCCTGACTGTAAAACATCAGATATTCCATCTATATTTTAGTGCATTACACACCTAGATTTTATGTGGTTATATGCTATCAAATACAGCACTTTTTTTTTGGTGCAGTTGACACTCTTTTCTCTGTTTTCTCTCAACTAATTGCTTACTCCAGTAATTATTTCAAAATCCAAATCAGTAAGCTGTTAATAGCTTACAGTGGCTGCTCACTTGCAGTTTGTTTCTTTAGTTCTAGTGTAATATGAGGCTTGGAAATACCTCCTTCTGCCTTGAATCATTGCACCTCCCTGCCCTTCAGTCTTCTTTGCAGACAGCTGAGCTTGTAGGAGGGTCATATGGGAAGAAACTAGGAGGGAATTCAGAAGGGAGTGGGGCTCTTACTCAGTTCCTGTTAATTTAAAACTTTGGCATTGTTTGGTGAGCTTCTTGATAACTACTCATGGCTTTTGACTTGGAGATCAGAGAAGGGCTAGGGGAAGTGGCTGGAAAGCTGCCTGAAGAAAAGGACCTGGGGGTGCTGGTGGACAGACAGCTGAACATGAGCCAGCAGTGTGCCCAGGTGGCCAAGAGGCCACCAGCATCCTGGCCTGGACTCAAACTAGTGTGTCCAGCAGGAGCAGGGAGGTGAACATACCTCTGTACACTGCTGAGGCCACAGATTGAGTCCTGGGTTTAGTTTTGGGCACCACAGGATAAGAAAGAGGTCGAGGTGTTCAGAAAACATGTAGATGTGGCACTTTGGGACATGGCTTAGTGGTCACAGTAGTGTTGGGTTGACAGCTGGACCTGATGATCTTGAAAGTCTTTTCCAACCTTAATGATTCTATGAAAGAAACTGCCTTGGTGGGAAATGAGGTGGGGTTGAGGGCTGGATTTGAACCAGAAGATACAAAGACAATAGTAAACCTTGGCATATTTATTCTTCTGGTGCATTAGTTCTGTGTGTAGAGTGAGGAGAATATTCATGATTTCTGTAATGACATGATCACCTACTTCCATCTCTTTCTTTAGATGACAATTTCTTCCTCTGTGTGTGTCATGATGGTTTTTTTGCATATAATTTTGAACTCTTTGTCCCTGCCAGACATTTCTGAGTGAGGTGGCTGTAAGAAGCAAAGCCTTGTGTGATCTGGGAGGTGTGGGTTGGGCAAGTCTGCCTGGCTCTCATTGCCAAGTTTCCATTTCTGATGGCACTAATGAGGTAAAGGGGATGTTAAGGATCATCTATAGCTTTTCTACATAACTGAAATTTTTTTCATGCTTAATTCTCCTCTTGTATTTTTGATGTAATGAATTAGCTCTTCAGGAGAGAGACGTTTTGATTCAGGAGACCTGAGGCCATCTGGTCAGACTGAGGCTTTGTTTTCACAATCAAAAGAGGAAAAAACAGCAGTGGGAGTGGCCATGGCTTTGGGTTTTTTTAACCATGGTAACTGTGCGTGGGCAGTGCTGGCAAGAGTGAGGACAAGGTATTTCTGTTTTGCTGAGGTAAACTTGCTGAAAGGAGACCTATATCTCTGTCTGAGACTGACCTTCTGTTTAGATTCTTTAGAAGTAAAAAATTTTTGCCTCTAGGCAAGTGCCAAACAGACCTGAAAACTTGCTGCTGTAAAACCAGCTTGAGAGTAGCTTGCTAAGATGCAAATGGTTTTAGCCTTGCCTGTGTCTTTGTATCTGAGTTGTTGTTCTGCAGTGTGGAGCAAAGTTATACAGCTGCTGTCTAATCATTTTCAATATATTTTTCCCTTTCTTTTAGATCTGCTTTTAATTAACATGCATTTGTGTGGGATTTCTGATTATGCTGGATGTGATGTCAGGCTAGGATAAGATTTTGAAAGGCTGAACTGATGGAGAGGCCCACTGTTCAATTTGGTCAGAGGTGAAGGGATTTGGAGAGTTCATATATGTACTGAACACCTCTCTAAGGTTGTATTCCTCACTTTAAGTCTCATTAAAAGATGTGTCTTTGGAGTTAAATGTTTGCAACTGAATAATGAATCTTATTTAAGGAATTTTGCTTACAAAAAAGCATGTTTGTTCTGTGTTTTCTATGCTCAGCTGCTAAGGCACATTAGAAATGAATGTAAAAATGGATATATTCAACAACTCATCTTGTTGAATGTTGCAGGGAAAGATTTCTCAGACCATGTGGATTAAAACACAAAATGCCATTTACTGATGTGATGTAACCAGCAGCCAAGGAGCCGTGTGCTCCAGACCAGTGTTGGGCATACAGCAGATAAATCAGTGTCAGACCTTTAAGAAAATTCAAAGACATCTGCAAATATCTAAACACTTTTCACAACTCATCACATAAAGTTCTCATCTCCTCTTTCCCCACACAGCCCCTGGCACACAAGCTCCTGGGGCAGTGTGGGTGACAACCACGCCTGCTCTTCCTGAGCTCAGCTACCTCTTCCTGGAGATGTGGATGTTCCAGCTTTCCACCAGGGCCACTCCCTACAACCTGCTCATCTGCAGGGCAGTGGTCAAGCCCACCCCCCCCAAAACACTTAGCCTGGGATCCCCCTCACCTGTCACACCCCAAACTGCCACTGTGCTGGTTGGAGTGTGGGTGCCTCGTCATCCTGTGGAGAGGCAGCTTCCCAAGGGCTGGAAGAGGTCGTGGTGCTGCTGGGGTCATTCCTCCATTGGCTGGGCAGGCTTTGGTGGTTGCTGTGTTGCCATGATGAGGTTTTCCTCCTCCATTATAAATGAAGCATGAATGTTTGTCCTTCTTTTTGAGCTGTCTCTTCCTGTCTCTCAGAAGTGTCTGTGTAATTCCTCAACTGTTTGTGTTCCTCAGCTGTTTGTGCTTATGTTTCTGACTTTCCAAGTGTGCTCATCCAGGCCAGATGGGTTCCCTTTAGTTGATACTAATCTTAGTATAATTTTGTCTTTGTGGAACATTAAATTGTTGTATTATCAATTTATCAGATTATTAATACTGTCTTATCTTACTTAGCTTTCTGTGCTTAAGTGATTGTTTTGCTTTAACCATACTAAATTGTAAATCAGAGGCATGGTTATGGCTCTGTTAAAATTTAGTCCACTTTGCTCCTCCAGAAATGCTTTTTATAGCAAACTGACTTGAGAACCTCTGAATTAAGCACAGAGCTTTTGTGCCCTCGTTTCAACGTGGTAGTTTGGGAATGAATGACTGAAGTAATCTGCTGGGGTTTCTCTCCTCTCTTCCCCTGGGCCTTAATAAGCAAAGTGCTCCTGCATGCTGAGATAAATACAGATTGCTGTGACTCCAAAGCCTTTGGGCTGTAGCTGATATTGTAGCTGCTTACACATCTAGGTAGACTTTTCAAAGCACCATATATCCTTTTCCAGGAATCTCAGACTCTGAAACCACTGAGGGTGGAACTTGGCCTCCGAAAGTACCTAGACTCAGATCTTCAAATGTTTAGGTGCTTATTAAAATCAGTAAGGCAGGTGTCTATCTGTTTAACAAATTTTCAGGATGTAAAAACTTTTTAGAAACTTGAACCTGTTACATTATCAAGATAATAAAATAAATAGAACTGTCGTGGCTTCTTTTTTCTCTGTGTGTGTTGTAGTGTTTTTTTTAAAAAAGGTCAATAAATTCTATATTTTAAAATACATTTTTCCATCCTTCAGAGGCAACATGTTTGTAGCCTGTAATTTTACTTGGTTTGGACCACTGTATATAATGTTTCATGCTGTTGTTCCAATAGTTCAAGGCCTTGTCTCTGTGTATTTTGGGTTGGTTGAGAAAAGTGTTCATATTTGGAATGTAGGTTACTTCTTGACTGCTGTGTTGTTTTTGATCAGCATGAGAGGAACACTGGCATGCTGGAGTGAGTCTTGAGGGCTACCAGGATGGCTGGTGAGCTTAAATTCATGATATATGAGGAGAATGGGGTTTCTAGAGGCTTCGTAAGAGTAGGCTGGGGTAGGAGACCTTATTTTCAATCTAAATTAGTAATTGATTTTGTACAACACATGGATGTGATAGATACACAGTCCTGTCTTTAACAATTATGCCATGCTTGTAACTGGGTTTGAAATGGTCATTATTCACCTAAACTCATAATTTAGTTACTTATTTCTAGAAACCCTTTTATTCATACTGTTTTTGTATGTGATATCCTTTCTTTTTACATCTCTTAGGCAACACCTTGTCTTTTGTGACTAAAAAGACATCTGGTTTGGAGTTATTTTTCCCAGGTTGATCAATTTACATGCCAGGTAGACTTAGTTTTACTCTAACCATTTTCTTCTGTCAGTCAGCAATAAAGTCTTTGTATACAAACAACTATTATAGACACATGCAACATTTTACTTAAAACCAGATTTGGCAACAATTGAACTTAAATCATTTCAGGCCTTGTCAGCAGGTGACCTTGCTGAAAACTGCTCCTGATTTTAAAGCTTTAAATTTTTACCAAACTCCTTTGTCTTGAACAGCTTCACAAAAATTCATCAGCCTTCTTAGGGCTTTTGTGAGGTTTACACTTTTTGTCACTCATTGCTGAAAAAGTTGCTGTAGGGGATTGATTGACTTTGCCCCAAATTACCAAGGAAGTGGTCTTCTGTCAAACCAATTTTTTCTATTAAGATTGTGCTTCCCTCAGACAGAAGATCATCATGTGTCTAAATTATCATAACATTCCAGCCAGAGGAGGAGGCAAATGGCAGTAGTTCCACTGGAGCACTCTCCTGTTTACATGATGTTCAAAAAAACCATGTTTTGGACAGATAATCCTTTCAGAAAGGTGTTTTATTTGGCACTTTTTATTGCTTGCCCTTTGTTATCTAGTGGACAAAATAATTCCAGCTGGGATCTGTCAGCTTTGTGAAGAAAGGCAGGTGGCTCACAGGTCTCTCTTCTGGTCTGGTTCTAGCTGTCTGCTCATAAATCCTGTACTGTGTAACTCAGTGACATTCTGAATGGAACACTGGATGAAGAGTGAGTTATGGTTATTTATTATCTGATTATTTGAATGGTCTATTATTGGAAAGCATCATTCATGTAGGATTTGGCAAGGTCTGCTAGAGAACTTGTGCATGTTGCACATCTGCTACGTGTAGGTGTCTACCTCTGGATTTAAGAACTTTTCAGAGAACTCAGGGGATTTTATTTTTTGTGTAATACCTGTTAACTATGAATTTAAAATTAACTCTTCTTCTGTATGTGGATGTAGCATTCTTATACTGATGGCCCCCTAAAATAATACTCATTATTTTATTAAATAAGTGTGTTGCTGGGATATGAAGAAGTTCTTTTTCCACTCTATTTTTAGGAAACTGAATGTATCTGCCATTCAAACCAGAAGCTATCATTACACTGACAGAGTGGCTGCAACCATTTTCCATTAGAAGTCCTATTTCTTTTCATTTATCTGTCATCTTAAAATATCCAGCTGTCATTCACGCAGAACTTGCTGTGTTAAAAGCTTTGGAGTCTTGAGGCATATTAAAATGCTTACTTTAACCTTAAGATAATTTTGACATTGAATTAAAAAGTGCTGTATGCCATGTTTGTTGTGCAGGTGGCACAGTGAAATGGCAAAAAAACAGGATTTGTGCAATGGAATGGCAAACAGTGGCTTTGCTTTCCACTGTTATGCACCTAAGGGGCTGCAGCAAATCCATGAATTTAGTAATCATAATGTACTGCTGTCAATTGGCTGGTTTAATAAAGCTGTTGCTCTGAATTTTTGCAACCTTTACCTTCATGTGAGCTTTTTATATTGTGGTGAAAGAGAAGAGCTCGTGGCAGTAGCTGTTGTGTAGCCCTGTACCCTCAGCAGCCCATCAATCTAGCTCTTAATGGATTTTGTTCCAAAACTTTTATTATTACTTTTCACTCTTCTTTGACCTTTCAGTTTTGGCCTTATTCCTTTGGTAAAGGGGCCACTAGAACCACGTGTGGTGTTCAAAACAGAATTCTCCATGGATTTCCACAGTGGCATAACATAACTCTTTGCTGTTTGGTCTGGTCATGCTTCCTTGCTTGCTTTTCTGAGTGTTTCAACTACTTTTACAGTATAGCATTGTGCTGCTCTTTTATAGACCTGGGAGAACTCTGCAGTAACACACAGTTCAGAAAAAGGAGGATAAAGTGTCATCCAGCTTTTCTCACTGAAAGGCTCTTTTCAGGATGTGGAAAAGCATTAACCATACCACAAACAGTGAGAGTGTTCTAACAGTGCTCTCCAGTTTTTCTGGGAATTTTCTAGTCCACCCTTATACCCTGCATTGTTGAATGAAGATTTTATATTCTCATGCCTTAGAACCCATTATTTAATGTGTTAAATAATCATTATTTAATATGTTAAATTTGCTTCCCACCCACTGTATGCATTAGTTTTATTATTTTAATGGGCACAAACTGGCACATGGGAAGTTCCACCTCAACATCAGGAGAAGCTCCTTCACTGTGAGGGTGTCGGAGCTCTGGAACAAGCTGCCCAGAGAGGTTGTGGAGTCTCCTTCCCTGGAGACTTTCAAAACCTGCTTGGATGTGTTCCTGTGTGATTTGTCCTGGGTGATCCTGCCTTGGCAGTAGGGTTGGACTAGATGATCTCTAGAGGTCCTTTCCAACCCCCACCACTCTGTACTTTTATGCTTCATTCATCTTCCAGGGTAGCACTGGTTGCTCAATGTCACAGTGTTGTTTGACAACACTTAACTTGGCCTTTGTCTTTATAGCCCTGAGAAGTGTAGTATTATCAACTGTGTGGTTGTAATGCTTAACCAGGTCATGATCTAGCAGGCCACCATTTGACTTAAAGAATGCAAACAGCATTGTTGGCTTGCCAAGATATCTCTGTACAGTTGAACAGCTGCTTCTAAGTTCTCCCTTTGATCAGGGTAGAATTGCTTTACAGCTTGGGAAATAAATGTTAAAAGCTGAGCTCATTTAGAAACATAAAAGCTTCTCTGTCCTCTTCCATCTGACCCTGATAACTTCATCATACCTTCTTCTCTTTAACTAATACCCTTTTTTCATCTTGTAGTTCTAGAGGAGTAAAGCAGCAAGGCCAGTCATCTGCTCCTTTAGTGACTTGCACACACAATCCTCTTACCAATCTGAACCATCTCAGACAGGAGGAATGTTGAGCCAGTCCTAACTTTTCACTGGTTTGGAAACTAAATTCACAGTGGATAAAAAACTCTCTTTTTAATATAGTGGTAAAAGACCTTTCTGGAAACAATGGAGGTGGAAACTTTTCAACTCCAAGATCAGATGGAGCTGGAATGATAAGAAGAAGCAGTATCCTGTGCAGTTTCTGCTCATAATATTTTAAAAGTTTGGTTTTTTTATTAATATAGATTCTGAAAACTCTACAGAGCAATTTTTATTATAATTGTAGGAGTACTTTTAATTTCACTACTATAGAAATAAAACTTTAGTTTTACATAGTGCAATAACTCAGACATCCCTCTGAGACTTGTGGCTAAAGCAGGTTAGATGGTTGGACATGTTTTCTGCCAGTATAGTTTGAATTCATTCTGATGTTGTAATTAATACTGTGCATATACAACTTCACACTTCCTGCCAGCAAGGATAGGGACACTAGAGTTCATTTTCTATAGGGAATAATAGTAAATTACAGTTTTTATTTATGAAGTTCTTTGTTCAGTATAGAGTAAAAAGCAGTATATTTTGGATAGACACAGTACATTTTGTTAATGAACTTGCAGTACTGTGGAAACAAGGGTATAAAAATAAAGCTAAACTTCCATTGCACATTATTGAGTCATTATTAAGTTCTAGATGTCTTTTTTTTTTTTCCTGTTGTTACTACTTTGCTGAATTTAAGCAGTGTCAGGACCTTCTATCTTCTTTATTTCTCTTGAGTGGCTGATCTGCTGTGTTTGCTCTAGATTATATGCTTCAACATTCAAAGCAACAGCTGAGGCAGTTCAATTGTGTGTGGATCAATGTATTTACAGTATTACTAATAATAGCACAGTTAACATTTTTCCATCATAAACTCACCACTTTGAGTAGACTTGCACATGAAGTTCAGAAGTTTCAGTTGAAAGCTGTTTTGTTTTCATTCTTTTATGTCAGCTGCTGACTGTGATCTGGAGTGAGGGCTTTTAAACTGCTTCTGAGCTTGATACAGCGTGTTCATGTGGGCACTCATTTCATCTTCAGATGATTGAGCCATAAAGTAGCACATTTGTCCTACTACAAACTGTCCTGGAGAGGGATCAGCCACTACAGTGCTGGTATGAAGTAGAAAGTGGAGTGCTGTAGTCTGCAGTCCACATATACATCAACATTCAGATTTTGCTTAGACCAAGAGTGGAATGAAAATCTCTTGACCTCTTGCCCTGGCATCTGTATCCCTGTGTGGCAGGGGGGGATCACAGTTCCAGACCAAATGACAAAGTATGAGAAATAAATCCTGTGAGCTCTGCACAGTTGGGCTTGTAGAGGATATGTTAATCTTTACAATTTCTGGGACTTTCCAAACTACTTCAGTCATTTGGTTTTTGTGTTTATTGTTTTGTTTGTGTTTTGCTTTTTTTGTTGTTGTTTTTAGTTAATGCACGTGTCTAAAACTCCCATTAAGAAATTAAGAGCTAGAAGATTCAATAAAGCAAAACTTTGAAATACTATTTTCATTACTGATAAGATGGGTGCTTCTCTCTCAGTGGAGAATAGGCCAGAAGTTGTGAATTCAAATCGAATTAACTCATTATACTAATGACAAATCAAGTGGTTGATACGAAAACCTACAGAACAAAAGTCTTTGGCTTGGCATATTTGGGAAGCTGCTGTGGTGGGGATAGCACTAGGGGTCACATAACCTTGATGAAGGAGGTGCAGACAAGGAATCTAGCCAAAACAAACTGGATAGGATTTGTGCAGCAGGTTAGATGAGCAGATGCTGTGGACAGTACACTGAATTTGAGAAGATAGCTCTTTTAATTCTGAAAGAAAGTGTGAAGTCACAGCACTTCCTTTCTGACCTGGGAGAAGTGTTCTAGATTCCTAATCAGAATGTTTTTCTTCCTCATCCATCTCCTGTAAGGGGATAACCACCACCTCATCCATATCGTGCAAAAAGGGTCATCATTTAAAGCCTGCTCCAGGGTGCCAAGTCCATGCAGGGAACTCAAGGGAAAGCAGAGGTTTCTTCTTGAAGTTCTTGCTGAACGAGTTCCTTGTTCAGCTGGTTTTTCTTGGAAGTACTTAAGACTGGAAAGCTGCTAGAACTACCAAAAAAATTAATATTCAAGTCTGGGCATAAATTTTGAAGGGACCTGACAAACTTTTACCAGCTGCCTTTGGTAGTGCAGAGTATTACCCACAGAAACTACAGGTATTGGAGTTTGTTTATCAGTTACAAGGTTTTGATTATCATACTTTAAAAAAAATCATTATGTGGCTTGCTTAAAATATATGAAGGACTCATAGAAATTTTAAAAGGCACTTCACTGCTTAATTAAAGTGAACATGAAAGCTTAAAAGAGACTTTCAGCCTGTCAGAATTGGGCTATGAAAGCTGCTGAAGGACAGTGAATGAAAGCTACTGAGCTGTTTGCTTTGTTGGCTGTCAGGGAAAGGCTTTATTTCTTATTTGTTACACCTTCTAATGACTTGGGAGAGAGGTTTTGCATGTTTAGTTGTGGTTTTGGAACCTACTGTTGCTCAGTGGCCAAGTTTCAGTAAGCTGTACTGGAAGTTGTGTGTTGGTGCAGAGCAGCAAGGACCCAAGAGCAGCTGGAGATGACACGAGTCTACCACATGCAAATAATTTGACAATCTGTATACAGAGACTGCAGAAACAATTTAAAAAATGTAGGCTGCTCCTGCTGGCAATAAATTCCCTTGTCTACAACTAGAAGCAGCTTGAGGCAACTGAATAACATGCTTTATATCAGTTGCTTTATGTTCATAAGCCAAAAGAAAAGAAATTAAATATATATTAGCATAGACTTCAGGTAATCATTTCTGTGCTCGAGGAGATTTTTTTCAGGTGATCACTTACATATAATATCAGATGTTTAATAATAATACTTGGAATAGTACAGATTAAAAAGTTAACATGTTGGTAACACTGGTGCTTTTGGGAGTGTTTTGTTTTTAACCCATGTTTGTTTATAAATGTAGGATTGAGTTTTCCTCCCCCCTTATTTTCTTGTTCTAGTCAGTAAAGAAGAGTTCTTGTAACTGTCATGTCATATCTGAACTAAAATCTACTTTATTTAAAGAAAACTGAAGCAGTTTGAGTGCATTTATGGACTACAGTAATTTATACTGTAGAAAAAATATAATTAAAATGCTTTAAAAAAAAACCCATGTTAGACTAAACATTCTGTAGCAGTTTAAAATAATGCAAGCTTATTTGTAGAAGGATTTCTGTTTTTTCTAAAATGTATCTGTATATTGTGGCCTTAATTTGTTGAGGTTTCCCCTGATGCAGTTTATGCTGCACACAGTTTACATGGTGATCCTAGGCCACAGTATTACAAATCCATGAGAGGAAAATATGACTTTCAGGTGTAAGACAGTGTCTTCTAGCAGTTAAAACCTGAAAAGGGTGATGGTGACTTTGCATTTTTCCTTTCACTATCAGTAGCATGAAATTATATAGGAGAATAAATGTTAAAAAACCTACTGAAATGGAAGAGTGTAATCTGTATGCACGTCTGAAGTAGAACTGAATTCAGTGGAGAAAATGCTTCTGCTCTATTATTGCCTCTGAGGCTTTCTTCTGATTTTTTTTCAAATGAAAAAGTTGAACTGTGGGCAAAATAAAGACAAGTGAGTCGGTGAGCAGTGGCTACACTGAATGTTCTGCTGAAGGCGTTATTGCCTCTGAGGCTTTCTTCTGGTTTTTTTCAAATGAAAAAGTTGAACTATGGGCAGAATAAAGGCAAGTGAATCAGTGAGCACTGGCTACACTGAATGTTCTGCTGAAGGCACTCAGCAGAGCCAGGACTCTGCCTTCCCTTCCTTTCTGCCAAGGCACTGATCTCCTAGATCTGTAACTCCCACTGAGTCATCCTCTGATCCACAGACCTCAAAACTTTGGCAGTGCTGTGTCCTAGGTGGTGCTGAAGATCTCTTTGTCACTGGAGCTAAGCAGAGGTTTTGCATCTCTCATCTAGTGCTGTTTCTCTAATTTCTCCTTCAGTATCAAGTGAAGTAGCTACCTTATTTCTGAGACAGGGAGCTTTGTTACAGAAACAAAGCATTTTTTAGTGTCAGGGTTTTTTTTTCACCCAGTGGTGTGTTTTTCAAGCACCAGAAAAAAGCCTCTTGCTTGTTGGGCACTGGAGAGAGCTGTAGGAGGATTCATTATGTGCAAGTGTCACTAGCAGAAGACTTCAGATGATACAGCAGATTTTGATGGACTATATCCTAAGCTTCTTGGCATTATGACTTTTAAAAATCTTGCTATGCTTGATTTAAAAGCCTAGACTAACTTTTAACAAAGTTTTACTGACATTTTAACCTTTTCTACTGGTCCAAGGAGCACAGAATGTAATAGTTCTGTCCTCCATCAATGGTTAAAATTAACTTCCTGTGAAATGAAATCCTGTTGTATACAGAAAACAGATCAACTGCTCATTCATAGCATAGCAGTTGTGTAGCATCTTGCACACTGGATGTAACCTGGTGTTGATGTAGTCTTTTGAATAACACTCTCAGTGAATCTGCAGGTGTGCTGGCAGAGAGCTCAGCATGAGCCACATTAGAAGCTCTTTGTCTTTGAGTGGATTTTCTGCTACCTACCTCAATCTGGAAACTCTCATCTCTGGAGAATGTTTGTTCATTAAGTAAGCAGAGGAAAGACATGGGGGTATGTGGTAATGCCATCTCTACAGAGAAAGAAATGATTTGTAATTTCTGGATCATCAGAGCCTTTTTTTTTTCTTTTTCAGAAGTAAAAAGTATTTTTAATTGTGTATTTCTGGTGTATCTCTTTAGAGTTCTTCATATCCTGTCCAAGTTTTTGAAGAGGCAGGAGGGGAGAGGGAAGAGATGAGAGCTGAGCAATGTATGCATCACTCACAAGGAGAATCCACTTTTGGAAGCAGTCCAAATGAAAATTGTAGATGTTCTTGGGGCATTTTTGTCTTTTGTTTTGAGTCAAAAGGGGATGCATTGGGAATGACTCAGATAAGAAAGCAAGGCTGTTTCTTTTATTGTGCAGACAAGAAGTTGTAATCTGAGCAGAATGCCATTCAATTTTTTGATTAAACCCCCAGTTCTCTCACTGGGTATAACCTTTTCTTAGCAAGCATGACTGAAATACTTGACAGTCAGATACTGAGTCATGAGAATCCATTTGGTAAGAGTCAAAGTACTGCAAGGTGTCATTTTAATATTGTTTGAAAGGTGACCAAATGGGCTTAATCACCAGTGGATCTCTTTAACTACCTGACCTGGATTGAGGCAGCACGAGGACTAAATTATTATTTGTCACTGATTTGAGCAGGTTCACAGCTTGCAGAGCCAAGAATTCTTTTCTTCCAATGAGGGTAACTTAACCCAACTGTTTCATTAAAACATTATTGAATTTTATCTTTCCTGTCCCTGTCCTGCATTATCTGCAGCCTGCTCTGTGTCTGTGCCAGCCCCTTGTTACCACACTGAGAGTGTTGGCCATCAAGCAAAGAGGAAGATGCCAGGGAAGATGCACTCAAAAGCAGAACAGAATTCCTTCAGAAAGAAGACTCAATCCAAAATGATCCTTGTAGAAAAATACCACAGGTGGTTGCTGCCTGCCCAGTCCCAGGCCCTGGGTTGTTCATCAGCAGAGGGTGTGGGTGTGTTTTACTTCACCCCCACAGTGTTTTTACAGCCTATGTATCTCATATCTCTCATTTTAAAGAGACTAAATGAAAATTCTGATGTAAACTATGACTTGTTAAGTTTTAAAAACCCAAAAGTTGCATGTGTTCTCCATCAAATGCAGCCCTTTCCCTGGCTGCCAAAGCGTGGATGAGATACCCATTTTGGTTCCCCCAAGGAAGGCAAGGTTCTTTGTTTCTGAAGGAAAGAAATATCAGAAGGCTGAGAAATATTGTTGTAAGCTTAAGAACAAGCCACAGGAATGGTTTTGTAGGGTAGAGATCTGGGTAGGAGATTTACAGGTCTGCAGTCCTAGTGGTTCCAGCTAGGTGGTTCTTCATTTGTTTGGGTTCTGTAGGGATAGTGACAGTATGTACTGTGCCTGTTTTGCTTTCAGGTCAAGGAACTATTTCTATTTTTCTTTTCCTTCTCCCCCCCCCCCCAATATATATCTAGGAGCAGCCATCCTATTTTTGGTTATTTATTACAGTCTTGTTTGTTCATTCCAGGGTTTTCATTCTTGATACCTTAGTCTCTGGTAGTGTTTTCATGGATTCCTGCTTTATTTAGAAGTTTGAAGTATTTCTAAGCCATTTCTTTCAAATGTTTAACCTCCTGTGTAGTAGCCAGATAATTAGCTCCTTGTTTAAGGTGATGTGCTTAATAGTGTAAGTCAGCTTTTAAAGCACAAACCAGATTTGTGTTCCTAAACTGTTACAAATATTTTGTGCTGATTTCCAGAACCATTGTGGGAGAGGTGCATGAATAATGTAGATCAGGTAGATTAACCCTGGCATCTGTGGGAGATGGGAGGACAGAAAGGGAAGTGATTAGATGAGTAATGCTCAGCTTTCCCTGTCACTGTGAATTAGCATCAGGGAGCTCTTTCCTGTCTTTGCCCACATGCCTTTGATATATAGAAAGATCAAATAACTTTTGTTCATTTCCCTGTTGATAGCAAATTTTCTTACAGAATGTGAGACAGTTCATGTATAAAAATGAATTAAAAATAAGCAAATCTAATGTTTCAGTCTGTTAGGTGTGAAAAATACACATCTTCAGAGTGCAGGCAAGTGATCTACTTCACAGAAACTCATCTGTGTCCTACCTCTACCAGATGGTAAATGTGAGGTGACTCCTCTTCCAGCAGGTCACCAAGGCAGATAATGCATGGCATAAACAGTGTCCTCTCTTCACAGCTTGAGGAAAAATAATAATAGCCATTAAAATAGCAAGTGTAGTGAAACCCAACCCCTGACTTTGCATTCAGCTTGTTCCTCCTAGTAGTGTTGCCTTTGTTTGAAAAGGTTGTAGACTGCCAGGTTACATCCTGCTGGTTTTGAGTGCACCATGTGGAGTTCCCCTGTGGAAG
>NW_008595809.1:0-6059 GCF_000691845.1 Merops nubicus
GGGTGACGAGTGCTGGGGAGGAGGCGGAGGGTGGCACACGGGTGGCACGCCGGTGACACGCCGGTGACGCCGAGGAGGGGGCGGCTGGAGCGAGCGTGCCGGGGAGCACGTCGGCGCTGCCGGCATCCACACAGCCCCCAGCGGGGAGGGGTCGGGGGGTGCTGGGGCTTGAATGAGCTCTGGGAATGAGGAAAAAGGAACAAAAGGGCTCGACAGCCTGGCGGGGGTCGTGGGAGAGGGCTCGGCCCCAGCACGTGTGTCTCACGGGTTTGGAGGTGTGGTTGAGGGAGAGGATGGATGGATGGATGGATGGATGGATGGATGGATGGATGGATGGAGCAAACCTTGCCTGGCCACTGTGGTCACCTGCTCACCCAGGCTGTGCCCTGGGTGGTCCCAGTCTTGGTGAATGAATCCAGTTCATGAAGTCAGGGGAGCTGGTTTGGCTCTGGGGGTCTTCAGGGTGGGCTTGCCAGAGCAGGCAGCTGCAGGGTTCCTGTGGGCACCTGGCAGAAGAGGTCAGGTTGGACGTGAGGAGGAAATGTTGGACCATGAGGGTGGTGAGCCGCTGGCCCGGGTTGCTCGGAGAAGCTGTGGATATGTCCCAGCCCTGGAATTGTCCAAGGTCAGGCTGGATGGGGCTTTAGGCAGCCTGGTCCAGTGGAAGGTGGCCCTGCCCATGGCTGGGGGGGTGGGCTGAATGCTCTTTGAAGGTCACTTCCAAGCCAAACTATTCCATGAGTCCGTGACTCTATGAAAAAGATACCTGAGCAAGTGCCCAGCCCTCTGAGGTGGATTTTTTCCCTTTTTGACATTTTCCCATCCCTTCCCTGCTGACTGTCTAGTGACACTGTGACCTAGGCTGCTGCTGAAGCCTCCTGATGACCCAAGCCCATTTTACTTTGTTGTTTAAATGGATTACAGTTATTGCTTGTGGGTTTCTATGTCCAGAGGCACAGCAGGTTGTGCAGCAGGTGGCTCCTGGGGACCTTCCCAGCCTCCCTGTGCCCAAAGTCATCTGCTCTGACATCCGACAGAGCTGCAGGTTGCAACGACTGGTTGACCTGAGCAGGATGGTGCCCTAGCAAACCTTCTGGTGGAAGCTCCAGCCAAGGTTGGGAGCTGTCAGATGGCCACTGCCCTGCCTGCACGTTGTCCTTGCTTGGACCTAATGGTGCTGCTCCCAGCGTGCTAACCAAAACCCGAGCAGGACTTGAGTGAATACACAGTTCCCTGCTGTGTGCCTGCTCAGTCCATGTTTAAAAATATAAATCGGGCCATTTGTTTAAAGAAAAAAATGCTGGATTGGACAGCAGAGGTGTCTGAACTCTTTAGTGGGTGCTCCCTGGGTTTGTTTTGCACATGCTGCTTTGGGTACTGACGAGCAGTGTCCTGAAGAGCACTCTCACTGCTGAAGCTCCAGGTGGTAGGATGTCTTTGGGTCATTTTTATCCAGCAGTGGTAGAAAAGGTTTTCTTTCCAGCTAGAGGTAATACTTGCTCTTTACCATGGAAATGTGCAACTCTAAAAATAACCTTCCCACAATTCCCTGGCTGCCTTTCTACACAAAGCCCTGTTTCTCTTTGTCCAAGTGGGATCACCGTACGTGATCTGCAGCACCTTGAGCGTGGGGTGAAGGACTTCCCTCCTCCTGTGGACCCAGTCCCTCCATCCCTGCTTCTCCACAGCCCTTCAGTCTGCTCAGAGACCAGGGCCCCTCACTGGCACAGGCTCTCTAGCCTGGGCTCGCTGTCTTATCCTGAACAATTTAAATAGGGTATTTGGGGTGCATCTGCTTTTGGGAAGAGCTGTGGCGTGTCCTCTGTCAAATACCTGCCCATGGTGGGCCATGTAGAAGTGGGCTGTGTTGGTGGAGCTGTGGGACCTTCCCCATGGGAGCCCTCTATGGAGGTGCTCCTGCCCCTGCCCAAGGGGACTGCTCCACCAGACAGACCAAGGAGGTGTCTGATGTAGGTCCTGATGTAGGCTTGGGGGATGTCTGCTCATGCAGTCCTGGGGAGTGGCATCTGCTGGAGCCTGGGATGGTCAGTGACCTGCCAGACCTCTGTGTCCTGCTCTTGGGGTTTAGCAAGGTCCAAAACTAATTATTCTTTTTTTTTTTTAGCTCCATCTGGTTCAGCTGGTGTTGGGTTCAGTGACAGGGGCAGAGAAACCAGCACTGCTCCTGACCTGGGGAGCACCCAGTGTGGGCTGGGGTGCTGAGCTGTGCTGGAGAGCAGGGTGGGGTCACCACACTCATCACAGGATGAGCACTTGCCCGAGGGTGGATCAGAGCCCACCTCCAGAAGGAGGTGAGGATAAGGAGGGAAGGGAGAGTGAAGGTGCTCAGTGTGCAGCTAGAGAGCACGTGAAACTTGTGAAGTTCAACCAGGCCAAAGGCAAAGTCCTGCACCTGGGTCAGGGCAATCCCCAGTACCAGCACAGGGTTGGAGGGAGGGAGGGAGGGAGGGATGGATGGATGGATGGATGGATGGATGGATGGATGGATGGATGGATGGATGGCACCCTGTGGAGAACAACGGGGAGATACTGCTATGTGACAAACGGGACATGAGCCAGCAATGTGACTTTGCAGCCCAGAAAGCCACCAGCAGCGTGGCCAACAGGTCAAGGGAGATGGATTCTCCTCTGCTCCACTCTGGAGAGGCTTTCTCACTGCATCCTTGCATTTCTTACCACCTTTCTGTAACTCCTACTTTTGGAGTTTTACTTGGAGAGTTATGTACGCCTCAGTTTTCCCACGTGTGGTGGGGATGAGGAGAGGATTTTCTCACCCCCTCCCAGTGGCAGAGAAGCTGGACTGGGAGTTGCAGGGAGCTGGAAAACCCAGCAAGCACCAGCCCAAAGGATGGTGTGATTTTTTTGTGATGTGCTTAAAAAAGAGCAGAAACCTCTCAGCTGTTTTGGTGCATTGATGACAGAAAAGGAGAGAACAGTGCAGAAAGGACAGAAATGTGTGGAAAATGCTTCTCCTGGGTGCTGGAGAAACACGTGATGTGTCTTATGATGATTCAATGGTTACATTCCAACACTAATTCAGGTTGTTGCTAAACAGTAGGTACCAAAAATAAGATGCTGCTGGATCCAGACTACCTGAAGGTATCGATTGGGAATTTTTCCAAGAGCTGAATAAGATGGTGCCTCTGCTATTAGTGTTGATTTCCAATAAGTCTCCACATACCTGATGGGCACCAGCAGCTCAGGAGGTAGCACAGCGTCGATTTTTTAAAGAAAGAGAGAGGGAATGAGCTGAGTAATTATTGACTGATGAACCCGACCTTGCTTCTGGGCAAAATAATGGAGTTTTTGAAGTGAAATCTAATCAAGAGAATTAAAGGAGGGTAAGAATTAATGTAGCTTGGTGGTGTAAAAATAGCTCTGAGCAGCTATACTTGGTTCCTCTGCTCCCCAAGTGCTGTGGGGAGGGCTGGAGGTTGAGGGGCTCAGGGGAAGCCATGGGGAGGATGGGGCAGTGGGGTGACAATAGGAGGAGGTGCTGTTTTAATTGATGCCCTTCGTGTCGTGGGCCAGGATGGGTCCCTGGAGCCACCTGCCCTCACCTCCCCAGCACCCACCAGAGTGGTCCTGTGCCTTCACTGGGCCCCTTGCCTGCTTAAGGCCAAGTTGTAGGAGGACCTCATAGCTGAGCAAACAAAACAGTGCTCTTCAGCTTGGGCTGTAACCCAGGTTATGTAATTATTGCTGAAAAATTAATTAAAAGATCCAATCTCGCCCTGCTTTGAGCTGTTGATAAAGTTTTCATCAGCTCAACCACCACCCAGCTCCACACAGCAGCTCCACTGGAGCCATAGGCTGGAGTGCTGGTGTGGGATGTGGTGGGGATGCTGGAGGCAAGCTGTGGGTCCCACCAGCTCTGCTGCTGGGGGCAAATGGTGCCTTTTGTGGCTGTGGTGGCTGGTGGCCCCAGGAGCCTGCTGCAGGCAGGGTGGGCAGTGAGCCCTGGGAGAAGTGTGGTTGCATAGGCTGGATTTGAGCTCGTGTGAACATCCAGGAAGGGTCATGGCATTTGCATGGCTCCCCTTCACCCCTGGCTCCTCATCACTGGCTGCAAGCTGTTGTTTTTGTGGAAATGGGGAAAAAAAAATTAAACCCCAACACTTCTCTTCAGAAAAAGAGAAGCTGGAGTGAGGGAGGACACTGCACTGTCTGTCTCCTCTGCCTTCTGCACAAGTTCATCACCAAACCAGAGATGCTTTGTTGTGAGCAAATTTTGATCCCATCATTTCAGCCTGCAGAAGAGAAAGCTCCAGGGTGACTTTCTTGTAGCCTTGCAGTGCTTAAAGGGGACCTAGAAGAAAGCTGGGGACAGACTTTGTAGCAGGGCCTGTTGGGACAGAACAAGGGGGGATGGTTTGGAAGTGGAAGAGGGAGATTTAGACTAGAGAGAAGGAAGAAATGTTGTCCCATGAGGGCAGTGAGCCCCTGGCCCAGGCTGCCCAGAGAGGTGGTTGCTGCCCCATCCCTGGAACCATTCCAGGGGAGGTTGGATGGAGCTCTGAGCACCCTGCTCTGGCTGCAGATGTCCCTGCTCTCTGCAGGGGGTTGGACTGGATGACCTTGAAAGGCTCTTTCCAGCCCAAACCAGTGTATGATGTGATGATTCTGTGCAGTGTTGGCAGTGGCTGTGAGTTTGTGGAGGGAGCAGCCCCACACCTTCCCCTGAGTGCTTTGGGTTCAGACTGAGGGGCCGGCACGTTTGGTCCCAGGGGATCCATAAGAGCTTTTCAGACCCATCCTGCATCATCTCTGTTCTGCTCCTGTCCAAAAGCCCTGGGACGTTTTGCTCTGACATCAGTCCTGGCAACATCTCTCCTGTCCCCCTTGGCATGCTGGAGAAAAGGGGAAACATCCCCATGCTGCTGCCCCTTCGAGATGGTCCCAGGCACCTCCCGTGCCCTCGCTCCTGGCAAAGGCAGATGGACAGCACTGCTGTGTCCTACTTCTGCAGCCTGGCAAGCAGCTGGAGCTCCTTGTGGTGCTTCTGTGTGGAAGGCACAATCCCAGCTCTGCTTGGGGCGGTGGGACTGAGGTGCCACCCCTCTGTGTGCTCCCCTGCTCCATCAGACCTGCTGCAGTGGGTTGGATTGGTCAGAGTGGAAAAAAAAAATCTAGAAAATGAGGAAGGGGTTGAGTCAGTCTCTTGCACACCAAGCATCTCATTTTTTTCTTCTTGTTTTACTTAGCTTGAGTCAATAAGCTGCAATATCAGACTGTGGGCTCCATTTCCAAGGAGGAACATCAGCCTTTGGGAACTGAAGGACTGCATAGATGTCATTCATGTCCCAAATCTCTTTTGGCAAATGAGACTTCAGGTGGAAATCCTTTTTTGCAGGGCTGTCCACTCTCCTTCTCCCCCTCCCTCCCTCTCCCAGTCTGTGCTGGTACTGGGGATCACCCTGACCAGGGGCAGGATCTTGCCTTTGGCCTGGTTGGACTTCATAAGGTTCCCAGGTACCCTGTTGGTGGCTGTGCCTGGGGAAGTCACCCTCACAGTGATGCCCAGACGTGCTGTTGGGGGCTGGGGTCAGTCTCCTGCAGCTAACTGGGAAGGCTGGAGGTCTGGAGCCTGCCAGATGCTGTCCTCCTGCTCGCTGCTGCCCTGGCACCTCTGCCAGGCAGATGCCCTGCTTGCTGTTGGCAGAGGGAGGAGAAGGAGGTCCCAGTGCTGCCTGCACCCCTGTGCTGCCTGGGCTCTCCTCCAGGGCAGGTCACAGTGGGCCCTGGGGCTTCTTGTGGATGAGGAATAGAACTAGCATGGCCAGCAGGACCAGAGCATGGATCATCCCCCTGGACTTGGCACAGGGGAGGCTGCACCTCAGATTCCAGGTTTGGTTTTGGGCCCCTCACTCCAAGAACATTGAGGGGCTGGAGTGTGGCCAGAGAAGGGCAATGAAGCTGGGGAAGGGTCTAGAGAACAAGTGTGGTGAGGAGCAGCTGAGGGACCTGGGGGTGCTGAGCCTGGAGCAAAGGAGGCTCAGGGGAGACCTTCTGGGTCTCCACATCTCCCTGACAGGAGG
>NW_008595809.1:6098-18555 GCF_000691845.1 Merops nubicus
ACAGCCTCAAGTTGCAGCAGTGGAGTTTTAGGTTGGACATTGGGAAAAATGTCTTCCCTGAAAGTGTTGTCAAGCCCTGGGAGAGGCTGCCCAGGGCAGTGGTGCAGCCCCCATCCCTGGAGGTGCTTAAAAGCCACGTAGATGTGGTGCTGAGGGACATGGGTTAGGGTCTTGGCAGTGCTGGGGGAATGGTTGGACTTGATATTGAAGGTCTTTTCCAGCCTAAACGATTCTGTGACATGGCCCCACGGTGCTGGTGGCCGTGGGGGCACCTCTGTGAGCTCTGCCCTGCTTGCCCAGTGGCTCTGGCTGGGGCAGTGGTGGTGGTGGTGTGGCACTTCAGGTCCTTGCTGGCTGTTAGTCGCCGTGAATGGTTAAACAGAGCGCAGTGAGTCACTTAACCAGACACCATGGATGTGACAATAATTGTCTGGGAAGCCTGTGCCTGCCAGGTCGACGAGTAAGCCTCACGTGTCCTGTGACTCAAAGCCAGCCAGAAGGAGTGTTTTCTCCCTGCTGCTCAGCTGGAAGATATTTTAAGGGACAACAGCCCAGTTGTTCGTGTCCTGTGTCCCTGTCCCCCTCCTGAGCAGCCAGCCTGGGGGGATGCTTGGTGTGCCCACTGCTTCCTGGGTGTCCTCAGCAGCAGCCCTGCTCCAGGGTACCCCTCAGCCCCAAGGGATGGAGAAGGGGAACAGCATAGCAGGGAGTTACATGGAATTCTTACACAGAACTGAAGGTGGATGTGGATGGGAAGGGACCTCAGAGGTCCCTGGTCTCTCCAGCAGGACCAGGTTGCTCAGGCCTTTGCACAGTCACGTGCTGAATGTCCCAAAGGATGGACATCCCACAGCCACTCTGGGTCCAATGTTTGATTGCCTTCATGATGACTATTTTTTTTTCCTAATACCTAATTTGAATTTTGCATATCCCAGCTTAGTCCATCCCTGCTCATCCTGTCCCTGTGCACTTCCAAGGACCAGCGAGAAGCTGGAGGTCACCTGTAAGGAGCAGCAGGAGGTCTGGCTCCAGCTTCTCTCCACCCTCCTGCTGGGTAGCTGTAGGTAGCAGCAGGAACCCCCTTTGCTTTCCCCTCCCCAGGTGACCCAGCCCAGCTCTCAGCTTGTCCCCATACTCCTGGCAGCCTGTTGTCCCTCACACTGCTGATCTTCTGTCTGCTTCCCCACCAGCTGCCCCCAGCTGTACCATCTGGTGCAGGGGGTTACTCAGCCCAGGCTGGTTTGTTCCTTGCTTAAATTTCAAGAATGGAGGAAAAAGAAAGAATTAGTCCCTTAAATGACAACCCAGAGTGAAAACATCCTCTCCCTTTGCCTGTGTTTGTGCCTCTTCTCCAGCACAGACATCCTTGCATCACTTCCCCAGTGAGGCTGCTGGGCTGCCTTGCTCAGAGCCACCCGGGGTCTGGAGGGAAGGTTTTCCTCCTTCTCCCAGTCATGCTGAGGCTCTTGGCTCTGAGGCAGCACGTACAGCTGGCGATAGGCTGTGACCTTCCCCCAGCACATCCCCATCGTCGTGGCTCTGTAGCTCTGCCCCTGGCTGGCACTGGGGAGCGGGCAGCTCCGGAGCTGCCCCAGCCAGCAGAGTGACTCACTTCATGTGCCCAGAGTCCCTTCAGCAGTGCTGGGATTAATTAATTCCTGATCTCATCAAAATCAAGCGTTCGGGTGGCAGCGATTCCGAGAAGTCGTAATTGAGTGGGGGATGTTTTGGAGTTTCTGTAGTACCTGGATCTGGAGGTACTGTGACATGCTGGTCTCCCTGCCAGGTTTGGGGTGGGCTGGTCCCATGGCTGGGGCACAGTTAGGTCCCTGGCCAGCCAGCTGGGCTGCCACGAGCCCACGGGTGAGCACGGGGTGTTTCCCACCACCCAGCCTTTTGCAGGGGAGCACCCAAAGGGCTGTGCAGGCAGGGCAGGGTGCTGAGTGTGGGTGCTGAGCCCCTGCTCCAGCCCTGCTGCTGTGCTCAGCGGGGTCCAGCAGTTTTGGGTGCCCAGCAGTGGTTTTCTCTGCAGTACAAGAGCCAGCACTGTGAATTGCTCATCTCTTCCCTTCCACTTGCTATGGAGCACTGGCTGTGGGGCAGGATGGTGCTGGGTGTGTGGACAGGGCGTCCCACAGAACACCTCCCTGCTCACCCCACCAGCAGAAGGGTCATTCCCAGGTTATTTCCAGGCTTTGGGTTGTGAGGAGAGTCTGACGGGTTGGGAGCACTCACACATCTGGTGTCCACGTGCCATGGAGCCGGGCAGCAGATCTCAGCAGTGTCTCCAAGACATCCACGTTTGCTCTTCTCTTTCTCCCCAGAAACGAAGGAGGAGCTGGAGGAGCTGATGTCTGACATAAAGAAGACGGCGAACAAAGTGCGCTCCAAGCTAAAGAGTGAGTGTTTCCCCCTGCTGGGGCTGGGGGCTCTGCCTGCTCTGCTCCCACCCAGAGCCCTGGGGCCTGCTCCATGCCCCTCTCCTCAGCACTTCCCACCCTAACCCCCCACCTCAGGCCAAGATAGTTCTGGGGTGGTTTGCTCTAGGTAGGAAGGGGCAGGTTAGAGATGCTCAGCCTGGTCCTGTCTGGTGCTGGGAGGTGTCACAGAGCTGGGACAGTCACAAGTGGCATCTGCCACAGCTTTGGAGGAATCACCCAGGGCTGGGTGTCACCTTCCCTCCCCCGGCGTCTTCTAGCTGCTTTTATTTGCCCTTTGTGAATTTGCCCCCTCTGTGCCCCATCCTGAGGATGGAGGTGAGGGAATGGGGCCAGCAGCATCTTGTGTGCTGTGAGCAGGTCCTGTGCTGCCAGCACTGCCAGGTCTTGAGCTCTCCTGGTGAGCAAACCTGCAGCGTGGCCAAAGGTTGGGTTGCCAGGGCTGAGTGGATGAGGAGGTGCTGCTGTGGGGCTTGCAAGCCTCCAAGGAGAGCTGGCTCTTCCCCAGTGAGCCAGGTTGGCATGGGCAGCACTGTGGGGTCCCATCTGAGGAGCCATGGTCCCTCTTCCCTGTGCAGCTCTGGCTGGGCTGGGTGGTGCTGCCAGGTCTCCAGTGGTGTGCTGCCGTGGGGCGTGCTGCTGTGGGGCTGGTGCTGCCCACTGCTGGTCTTGCTTTTCCATCCCCAGTGCAGGCTGCATCGCTGGTGGCTCTGCCCAAGGCAGCAGTGCCTCCTGCCAGGCTCAGCTACACTAGCAGTGGGGTGGGCAGCAGGCACCACTTCCCCAGGCATGGGCTCTGTGGGGCAGGTGGTGGAGAAGAAAGAGGCCAGTAGGCTTGGGGAAGGTTGTCCTGCCCTCGTTTCCTTGGTGTGCCTCCACCCTGGGCAGTGCAGGGGCAGAGAGTGGCCAATGTGACTATTCATTTCCACCATGGGAAGAGTCAATCCATCTCTTTGACAAGTGGGGAGTGAGAAGAAGACAACAGTCAGCCCACAGATGGCTGGGGTTGTGCTGGAGCTTTCAGATCCCAAAAGCCCAGGGCTGGACCCCAGGGGATTCAGGGAGCCAGTGAGGGCAGCAGCTTCTTGAGGCAGGAGTCAGGTCACCCCAGCCTGGCTTGGATTTGCCTGCAGTGGTCTTGGACATCAGAGTGGGATTTGGTTGAGATTGTTGCAGGAGACCTGGCCGTGGCTGAAGGGTGGGAGGGGAGCTGGTGCTTCCCCCATGGCAGCTCCCTAATCCCAGGGTTTTAGCAGAACCCTGCAGACATGAAGGGCTTAGATACAGCTGGAGCCATTTGTTGGGCTTGTCACCACTGGCATGGTCACATCCTGTGTGTATGCCAGGAGGGGACTTGTAGCTCCATGGTCCCCTTGCTGCCTCTGTCCTCCTGACACATGATCTCAGCTAGACCCAGGAAGGAGAGCTGGGGACCAGCTTACCCATTTCACAGAGCAGGGCATCCCTTCCCATGGCCCAGAGCAGCCCTGGCCATGCTGAGATCCCTGCTGTCCAGCTGGGGACAAGGTTGAGCTGGTGCAGAACAAAAATCCTTTTCCATAGCTGTTTTGTCCTGCCTTTTAAGGGCCTCTGAGAGCCTGAAGGATTGCAGAACAGGCTCCAATTCCTGTTTCCTTCTTCCAGAAAAGACTCCCTGGTATCATATTTACCTGGAGCAACAGATGATTAGTCCTTGTGCTTTGTCCCAAGTCGCCTCGTGGCCAGCATGATCAATGAGAGAAAACAGTCAGGACTGATCAAAAACACCATCTGCTGACAACGAGCTGAGTTCTTTAGGACAGGCATTGCTCATGCAGTGGCGACGTCTAATTACCAGCTTCTTGGGAAAATGTGATTTTATTAATTACCATAAATGCACAATGTTTGCCAATACGGTTCCTTGGGAACGGCTTCTGACAAGTGTGGAGGAAGACCAGTTGCTGATGGAGTCTGCTGGGCAGGCAGCAGGCAGTGTGCTGGCAGGCTGGGGGGCACAGGAGCAGTGCCGTGCCCGTCTGCCAGTGTGGGATGGGACCTTTCAGAGGAGCTCGAGAGGCAGACGCTCGCTCCAGGAGGGAACAGGAGGGAGTGCAGAATTGGTGCTGATGTTCTCCAGCACTTCCGTGGAGCGTGCTGTGCTGTTGGACTCCCTCCCCAGGCCCACCAGGCTCCCTGAGAGTGCTGCTGCTCTCGGTGAGGTGGTGCTGGGGGGCCACCCATGTGAACCAGCACGCAGCAGAAATGCAGATGTCCACCTTGGTGGTGGTGTCCTGAGCTCTGCCCTCCTGGGATGGGTGCTGGTGTGGGGCCAATGGGCAGCTCCAGAGAATGGGAAGCCCCTGCTGCAGGAGGAACTGCCCCATGCTGGGCTTGTGGGACCTGCTCCAGTATAGAAGGTGCTGGGGACAGCTGGGCTGAGGGAGCTGTGGGACATCTGCACTGGGAATGGAGTCTTCAGCCAAACTCAAGGGGTGCCACCAGCTCACACCCAGTGGTCTGCACAGTGGCATGTATCTCTGCACACAGGGCCAGCCTGCTGATGGGAGCATTCTTCCAGGCTTTTGAAGTCCCTGAATTTAGGTTCTTGAATTAGCATCTCCCCAGCTGGCCCTGAGGAGCAGATTTGTGCTGCCTTCTGTGCCACATCTCCTGCCCTCCAACCTCATGCCCTCTCCCTGCCCAAACCATGGTGGGATGCTGAGCAGGACAGCACTCCCCCCTGATGGGATTTATGGGTTTTGGGCAAGAGAACAACTCACCTCCCTCAGCCCCACTCCCAGGCATGAGGAAAAGGGCCAATCTCTGCTTTGCTGCAGAGGAGCCTTCAGCTCTCGCCAGCCTGGTGGGTCCTCCCCGTGCAAAGCCAGGCAGCTGACAGACCTACTATTTTTAGGGTCCCTGGAGAAGTCTTGAGCTTTTGGTATTTTGCAGAGACATTTTAGCTCTGGGTTTCCTCCTCCTGCCTCGCAGGGGGAGCAGCACTCCATTTTGTTGGAGTGCTGGAGGGGGTGGAGACCAGCCCTGAGTGTTCCATCAGTTTGGGGTGGAAACCCTCCCTTTCCAGCCTGGGGGTGCTGGGTGCTGCCCTGACAGCACCAGGTCCCAGCTGGTGGCCAGGCCCTGAGGGTGTTTCAGTAGTGAAACGGGGCTTTGCTGCCAGTCTAGGCTGAGTTGTGAGCTAGGGTGAGGAGCTGGGGGTTGCTCAGTGCCAGATGCCCCTCGAGTCACCAGCTTCAGCCTTTCACAGGCCCTTTGCCAAAGAATCATTTTTCTTTCTCAAAACAACTAATCTGTGTCCTTCTACCCCAACCAGGTATTGAGCAGAGTATTGAACAAGAGGAAGGACTGAACAGGTCATCTGCTGACCTGCGGATAAGGAAAACTCAGGTGAGTGCCCTGTGGCAGAGGGGAGGGGAGGAGGGAGGTGGCTCAGGCAGCTGAGGGATCCCAGGAGGTGGTGGGACAGGAGCACTGTGCCTGGCTTTGGAGCAGTCCCCTTCTGGTGTGCAAATACCAGGCCCTTTGCCAGGCAGGTCAGTGAGAAAGCCAGCATGGAAGACCCATGGTGTGAAGATCCATGGAGGGGAGGGCAGTGTGTGTTGGCTTCGTCCTGGTGTGGGTGGCTTTCTGTACATCCATGTGGAGCTTCTCACTAAAGGTGACTCTGACAGGAGCAAAAAATACCCTCTGGAGTGCCAGCTCTGTGGGGAGAACGTTCACCTGCAACATGTTCAGAAACCTGAAGTCCCTGTGTGTTCCTGCAGTGCCTGAGCAGCTCGTAAATGAGACCAGAGCTCACGGATGCACTTCAAATTTCACTCAGTCTGAGAAGACAAGTGATCCTTCAGAAAGCATTGTGCAGGGCTGCAGCCTGCTGGAATGGTTCTTCCCTGCTGGGGCTGTGCTTGTCCCTCCTCCAGGCATTGATGGGGCTTAGCAGTGCAGGAAACAGTCTTTTGAAGGGCTGACACAACTCTTCCTCATGTTCTCGTGAAAACACCAATAAGTAGCACCTTCTTTTGATGGACTTCTTAGCAGGGTTATCTAGACGTGGAGGTGGAGATGGGATCCACCTCCTGGATGGCCCCAGGGCTGTGTTATGCTCAGCTGTGATGAATAGTGGTGTTGCTTGTGCTTCTGCCCACAGCCAAGGTGGGATAGAGTGTGTTGGCTCTACCAGAGGTGGGGGCTGAGGGACACGGGGCTTGTCCGTGGGTCCAACAGCACGTGCTAGGAACTGGGAGTCACTGACCCTGCTTTGAGCTGGAGGTTGGGCTGCATGACCTCCTGAAGTCCTTTCCAGCCTGAATTATCCTGCAGTTCTGAGTAACTCCCAGCCCCGTGAAGTCAAGAAACAGCTTAGAAATATTTGATAGAAGTGCTGGGGTGCCTTGCAGAGAGGCTTTTCTCTCTCAGGAGCAGCTGATGCAGTGGGAAGGTCTGATCTCTGCAGAAGTCCCTGCTGGGTCCTGGCCTGAGGCAGCTGGAAAGTGAGAACAGGTCACAGTCCTCTCTGATGTCCATGGTGGGTGCTGGTGGGAAGGCTCTGAGCACAGCAGCAGAGGGAGCACAGTCACTGAGCTCATTGCAAGGCCACCAGCCTGGCAGAAGAAGCTTCGTGCACCCCTCACACAGCCTGCAGAAGCTTCACAGGTCTGGGGTTAACTTGGAAGCATTTGACTGCTGATGACTGGGGTCTCATCAGACAGTTACCCACAGTCTCCAGCTGTCTCTGTAACCAGGGCTTCAATCCCTAAATAACGTGGAATCTGTGGGAACAGGGCATGCTTGGACTCTCTGAAGTCAGAGCTCTGCAGTCGTCTTGGGCATCCCGGGACTGCAGAGGCTGTTGGGATGGAGGCAGGAGAGACCAAGGTGCTGGCTGTAGTGGTCTCTACTGGATCAGCCAGCAGAGTGGCTTTATCTGGCTCAGGCCTGGGCACGTGGTGGCACCTTGGCCCCAGCACACGTGCCAGACTTTGTGCTGGCCAGAGCTGCCACGCTTGGGCTGCACCATGCACAGGAGCGTGGGTGGCTGGACCCACAAACTCCTCATTACCTCCAGGCTGCAAAGGAATGTGGATCCAACAGAGGGAATTAGTGCCAAGTTGGTGTCTTGTGCTGTGTGACCACGGGATTTTTTTGAGTCCATCTGTTGTCAGCTGTGGCCTGAGCTCTAAAAGCTGATCCTCTGGTGAGAGATCAGCGGGCAGGATGCAGTCCTTGCTGCAGCACTGGGACCTGCCTCTGCATGGCTGCGGGGAGAGCTGCAGTGCCCTCTGCTCACTGCTGGAGGGTGTGGGGAAAGGAGGGTGTCCCAGAGCAGGGAAACTCTTGGCCTTGCCTTCTAGCCAGCCATGAACCTGTTGAAGGTGATGGGAGCTGCCAGCACTGCCCTGCAGCACCCAGGGGTGGGGATCTGGGCCTGGATCTGCTGCTCTGAGGGGGCACCAGTAACTCCTGCTTTCTCCAGGCTCTGTGCAGTGAAGCCTGAGGAGCTGTGGCAATTCCAGGCTGTCTCCCCTTCAGCTGGGAAGCTGCTTGTGGGGTCTGCTGTCTGTACCACAGCCGATGCCAGGTCGATACGAGGGTGACCTTCAGGGATCACCTCTGCAGAGGCAGCTCCAGCTCAGAGCCCAGCGTCCTCCCAGCCCCACACCAAGGTGGGGAAACAAACTGTCCTCTGCCAGACTGGGGCTGGAGAAAGCTGGTGTCCAGAGCAAGCAGGAGGGAGAATTGCTGGAACCTGTCTGAGGTCACAGGTTCAGGTGGTTTGGGTTGGAAGAGACCTTCAAACATCCTCCAGTCCAGCCCCACTGCCACGGGCAGGAACATCTTCCACGAGATCAGATTGCCCAAGCCCTGTCCAACCTGACCTTGAACACTTCCAGGGATGGAGCATCCAGTTTCTCTAGACAACCTCTGCCAGTGTCTCGCCACCTTCATCCTAAAATCTTTCTTCCCTATATCCAACCTAAACCTACTCTCTCTCAGCTGAAACCAGTGCCTCTTGTCCTGTCACTGCAGGCTCTGGTCAGAAATCTTTCTCCATCTTTCTCTTAAGCCACCTTTCTATATTGAAAAGATGCAATGAGGTCTCCCAGGAGCCTTCTCTTCTCCAGGCTGCACAAACATAACTCTCTCAGCTCAGTCAAGGAGCTCAGAGATCTTCTTGTCATTTGGGCATTTCTTGGCATTTCTCTGGGCTCTGCAGGTGGTCAGGGGAGAGGAGCTGCTGGGAGGCTGAGGTGGGTGGTGTAGCACACTGCTCTGCTCTGGGGCTTGGGCTTCTGGCCAGGCTGGTGTCCAACTCCAGGCTCCTGCAGCTCTTCATCGTGTTACTGACACGGTCCTGTGGGGACCTGGTGGTGCCAGGAGATCTCAAAGGTCTTTTTCCAAGTAACCCTGTGCCCAGTGGGCAGCCTCATGAGCCTGGGAGGTGAGCTGGGCACAGAGGTTGGTTGTCCCCTTTTGGGCTACCCAGGGACAAGCAACAGCCCAACTAGAAACCTGGCAGCTGGGTTGTTCCTCGGCGTGGCATCGATCCGTGGGTCCTCTGGGTCCCACTCCAGTGCTTGACCACTCTTATGATGATTTTTTCTCCCTTAATACTTAAGTAGAATTCCCCGTGCCCCAGCTCAGTCTGTCATCTCTTGTCCTGCCCCAGTGCACCTCTGAGAAGAGTCTGGCTCCAGCTTCTGCCCCTTCTCCAGCTGGGTTGCTGTAGGGAGCAGGAAGGTCACCCAGGTTTCAGTGTGTGCTTCAGGAGGGTTCCTGGCCCTGAAAACAACCCCATTTCCTAACCTTAGTTAATATTTTCTGTTTAACGAGTTTCTCTCAAATGCAAGGTACATTTTGATGTGCTTTTTGTGTACTCTGAATATTCAGGTAGTTTTATTTAATGACAGAAAGCCATTTCAAATGCTTTTTTTCCAGCTCATTTTGCACGAAACTCCGTGTTCCTTCTCAAATCAGATGGGTTTTGTAGACATGTGGGATGCCTGTGGGAACATAAAATAACAATCTGACAAACCAAACCCTCAGTTAAATACCTTCTGAAGTAAAAGAGGTATGGTGTGGTGTACTGATCAGGAGGAAGGGGTGTCACTCAACACCCAGGCTATATCTGGCTGCAGATCAACATATGTTGATGCTTCTCAGCTGAATAAGAAAGAACTGGATTTTAGGGGAAGAATTTTGAAAAGGCAGGAAAAGAGTCGCTTGGATGGCACATCACATCTCTGCTGCATTTCAAGCTGTGATGCTCAGGAGCTGTTCTGACCTTGCTTTGGGCCGGGTGCCTCTGGAGCAGAGGCTGCCTGCTGAAGCTGAAGCTGCTGGGGGGCCTTGGTGAGAGCTTTGCCAGCAGAGGAGGAACAAGATGAGCAGAGTCTGAGGCTCTGCCATAAATACTGAGCTGCTGCTTGCTCAGAATAGCTGTAAAGCAAACGTAAGTGTATCTTCAAGATGTCTCCTGGAGGTAGGGTTGTGCTGGCTGGGGCTGCCTGGGATGTACCAACACCTGGTGGGAGCAGCTCTGGTGTGCACCAGGCACGTCTGCCCCTGCAGAGATGCTGCATTGCACCAGTGCCCCTCTGCAGAGGGTTTGAATCAGAGCCGTGGAATAGTTTGGGTTGGGAGGGACCTTTACAGGGCATGTGGTCCAAGCCCCCAGCAGTGAGCAGGGACATGCTAGAGGAGGTTGCTCAGAGGCCTGTCCAACCTGAGCTGGAATGTTTCCAGGGCTAGAGCATCAAGCACTTCTTGCTTGGAGAGCTGCTCCAGCTCAGCAGGGCTGGGTACAGCCCTTTGGTTTGGCTCCCCGTGAGCTGTAGCTCTCTAGGTGAGCTCAGGCCGTGCTGGTGTCCCTGAAAGTCTCTGGGGAGCACTCATCAGGACTTTCTTCATCGAGCCAGTCTCTCTGTGTCTTCTTCCTGATAATTTCTGAGTATCCTCTTTTCCTCTCCCTTTTCCATTACCTCCTGGTCCCAGCTGGCAGGTGCCTGTTGCACGTGGGAGTGATGCTGAGTGCCCAGGGTGGGTGTGTTCTGTGTGACCAGTTGGTTCACGTGCTTTAGTTTCTGCTGCATGGCTGAAGAAGCACAGGAGAGTTTCTTTTCTGACACAACATCAGGCTGGGCTTCACTTGAGATGTGTGCAGCAGATGGGGCTTCTCTAGAAAGGGAGACTTTCAGCCCTGTGGAGAAGGACTGGTGGAGGTCCATGGGTGACAAATGGCAGAGCGGCTCCAGAGGAGGCCACTGAAGTGGTCAGAGGGCTGGATCACCTCTGCTGTGGAGAAAGGCTGAGAGAGTTGGGGTTGTGCAGCCTGGAGCAGAGACGGCTCTGGGGAGACTTTCTAGCAGCTGTCCAATATATAAAGGCAGCTCAGAAAGACAGAGAGAGACTTTTCACCAGAGCCAGCACTGGCAGGGTGAGGCATTGGCTTTAAACTGAAAGAGTAGGTTTAGGTTGGACATAGGAAGGATGGATGTAGGAAGCTGGACATAGATTGTGCCATGAGGCTACTGAGTCACTGGATGCTCCATCCCTGGAGGTGTTCAAGGTCAGGTTGGATGGGGCTTTGGGCAACCTGATCTCGTGGGAGATGTCCCTGCCTGTGGCAGTGGGGTTGAACTAGGTGATGTTTGAAGGTCCATTCCAACCCAAAGGTCCTGTGAAACTCGAGTGGGAAAAGAGCTCATTGAAGAGATAGAAGCATTCTGGATGGAGGATGGTCTGTCCTGACCTTGTCAGAACACTTTGAGGGCTGTTTGCTGTGCCCAGCCTGGCAGCTGGATCAGACAGCATGGCAGGCCCCGGGGTGGGTGCTCACGTGGGGGTGAGCTTCATCCCTGGGGGCAGCAGTGAGTGCTGGGGCAGCCAGTGTGTTCAGCTGGACCTGGTCTAGTGTGACTCCAAGGTTTTCTGGCACATTTTCCAGAGAATGGGAAGCAATGTAGTAAGGTGAAGATGCCCTGGGTGGGGCTGACAGCTCTGCCACCCCATCCACCATGGGCTGGTAGGAGCATGGGTCTCCCTCCAGGGCCTTCCTGCCCAGTTCCCACACTGCCAGGTGACCAGGTGGGTCCATCCTGTGCCTGTGCCAGGTCTGGCACGTCCCAGCAGCATGGCAGAAGTGGGCAGGGCTCGGTGCAGGGCACCACTGTGGCATAAGCTGTAGTGTGAGGAGGGTGCTGCCAGCAACGACCTGTGGGTCTGCTGCCACCCCGGGGTGTCCTCTGTGGGCTGAAGGCTTGGCTTGGGTGAGGGGTGCATCCAGTGCACCCCTCCAGGGCTGTGTCCCTTGCTGCCTCTGCCCCCCTAACACTTTGTCACACTCCTCAGAGCAAACTTTTGGGCTAGAAATGCTTTTTGGGCTGCTGGAGGTGTGGGTGGTGCTCAGGGCTGAGCCTTTCCATGCAACCCCAGGCAACACTACAGGCTTGGGGAGGAGTGCCTAGAAAGCTGCCCAGGGGGAAAGGGACTGGGAGTGTTGGTCAATAGCCACCTGAATATGAGCCAGTGTGCACCCAGGTGGCCAACAAGACCACCACCATCCTGGCTTGGATCAGCACTAGTGTGGCCAGCAGGACTAGGGCAAGGATTGTCCCCCTGGAATGGGTACTGATGAGGCTGCACCTCAAATCCTGGGGTCAGTTTTGGGCCCCTCACTTCAAGAAGGACATTGAGGGGCTGGAGCATGTCCAGAGAAGGGCAACGAAGCTGAGGAAGGGTCTAGAGCCCAAGTGTGGTGAGGAGCAGCTGAGGGACCTGGGGGTGCTGAGCCTGGAGCAAAGGAGGCTCAGGGGAGACCTTCTGGATCTGACAACTCCCTCACAGGAGGCTGCAGCCAGGTGAGGGTCAGGCTCTGCTCCCAAGGAACAAGTGACAGGACAAGAGGAAATGGCCTCAAGTTACTGCAGTGGAGGTTTAGGTTGGACATTAGGAAAAATGTCTTCCCTGAAAGGTTTGTCCAGGGCTGTCCCAGGCTGCCCAGGGCAGTGGTGGAGTCCCCA
>NW_008595809.1:18895-19129 GCF_000691845.1 Merops nubicus
CTGCCCGGGCAGTGCCAGGCTGGGGTTGGGCTGGCAGCTCTCCCAGCTCTGCTCTCCGCTCTCCCCGCAGCACTCGACGCTCTCGCGCAAGTTCGTGGAGGTGATGTCTGAGTACAACGCCACCCAGACCGACTACCGGGAGCGCTGCAAGGGCCGCATCCAGCGGCAGCTGGAGATCAGTGAGTACCCCGCAGTACCTCCACAATACCCTGCAGTACCCCACAGTACCCCCAC
>NW_008595810.1:0-2875 GCF_000691845.1 Merops nubicus
GGAATCAATTAGGTCTCAAAGTTAAGTGGCTCATGCAATAGTTGCTACATGTATTTACCAGGCCATTCTGGGGGGGAGTAAGGGCCAAGTTAAGAAGGTCTGAGCAGGGATAGGATGGGGATGGACTTGGGCTCCTCTGCACTTACTGTGGGAAGCACTAAGTGGAGACAGTGCTTGGAGTGGAGCTGACCCACTGCAAAGTCACCCCATAATGGACCTATAGCCCCCGTGAGCCTGGGAGAGTTAAATCTTTGTCCCTGTGACACATGTCACCCCAACAGGGCTTGCAGGCAGACTGAGACCACCTAACCTTGTATCCCTCACAGCAACATTTACATATGATCATTGACTTGTCCTGTTGACCTGAAGGGAATAGAAGCTGCTTTCAGAGGTGCCAGAGCACAGGAACATGTTTTAATCCCCTACTTTAACTCCTCCTTAAACCCTTTTTCTGGCTTTTTGGAATGCCAGTTGCACTCATTCATGCTCCTGCATCAGCAAGTGGGTAGCAGGACAGCCCAAAATAAGAGGGGACAAAGGCACTTGCTGAAACATTCTCTGTTCCTGCAGCTCCATCCAAGGCACAGAGTTGCTCCAGTGCTCAGCACTCCACAGGATCAGGCCTCACATCAGCCTGAGCAAAACCACCTTCCTTACTCCCTCAGGCTGTAGCCCCAGGAGCTGGGATGGGCTGGAGGAGGACAGGTAAGCATCCAAATCCCTAGATCTTTATCAGGGGTGCACACAGACTGCAGATCTTTCTGAAGCTGGCCCATCCATACCACAGCCAGCCCGTGGAAACAACACAGAGCAACATCAGGAGCCACAGAAGGATCCTGAGCACGAGGAGCTACGACAATCCCCAAAAAAGAGCGCTAGATGGAAAAATAAAATATGCCAGCTTCCCCCTGCACCAGCTAAGCTCTATTTGTGCTGCCTTGCCATAGCTCCACTTCCTCACACCATTCTTTTACATCCGGTTGACGGATATTTTTCCATGGAGTGGTGATGCTAATCTTGGCAGAGCCCGAGAGCAAATATAGAAGCTCCGATGCGTGCCCGGAGATTTCCGAGCCGTGGGGAAACATGCCTAAAGAACGACCCGGGAGCAGCACGAGGAAGTAGAAAAGAGTCAGAGAACTGGAGAGGGCTTGTTTCACATTCCCCCATCCCCCGGGGCTGATGGGTTTTAGGTGAGGGGAACCCCTCCATCTTCAGTGGTAGGTTACTGCAGAGCTGGCTGCCAAGACACACGCTGGCAAGGTGCCTCGGCAATTATTATCTTATTTCTTTTTACTTCTTGCTCCTGCTACAGATATCTGGCCTCAATTGTTACAGTATCAAGCACCCCACTGTCTTTAATATATTTATCTTTACCACATCCTCCAAGACAGGCGAGTGTGCTGATCCTCATGTTACAGGAGCAGAAAAGGACCAGAGGGGCCCAGGCTCACGAGAGGATGCAGACACATTTCATTGAAGACAGGCTTTGGACCCCTAAAGAAACAGTTCATAAAATCCCCATCTACCTACTTAAGGCACATTCATACATAAGGTACTTTTGGACACACAGCTTTGACTGGCTTCCACTATTGTGACCTGCCAGAGCAGCTATCATCTCAGTAGACTGAACCACCACTTGCATGTCCCCTCCTGCTGCAACCTTAGGGAGATCCCACCAGGGAATGAGTCCTGGGTCAAGGGGCTGGTGCTCAGATACCACCCAAACTTCTTACCTCCTGCCCCCAACTCTACAAACTTGTCCTGTGACTCAGTAGTGATAAATTAGTGACATCCAGAGGGACCTGGACAAGCTCCAGAAGTAGGCTCATGTGAAGCTCAGGAGGTTCAACTAAGCAAAGTGCAAGATCCTACCTGTGGGTCAGGGCAGCCCCTGGTATCAATACAGGCTGGGGGATGAAGGGATTGAGAACAGCCCTGGAACCATTCCTGGTGAGCTTGGCTGGAGCTCTGAGCAACCTGCTCGAGTTGGAGGTGTCCATGCTCCTTGCAGGGGGGTTGGACCAGATAACCTTGAAAGGTCCCTTCCAACCCAAATCATCCTACAGCTCTATAATTACATGAAAATGAGCTAGAATGGAGACCTAGCATCCAGCATGAGCCTACCAAGTAAAGAGATTTGTTGAATTCACTTGCCTGACCATAGGTACCCCTTGCAGACTTCTGTTGCCACAAGTGCCACATTGCCAGCCCCAAGCAGGCATCTCAGATACCACCACATATCCCAGACGTCTCTGGACACCTATGCCTCTGAAGCCAAATCAAGCTCAATAATTAGGAAATCTTAATGCCCGAGGGCATCCTGAGTCTGTACAAGAATTAAAAGGATTCCCAAATGCCTTCAATCAATCCTTCCACCCCAGGGATGAGAAAATATCCTACCATGTCATCTACATGCAGATGGAAATAAATGGAGATTTTACCCTCTTCTGCTGACCACTTGCCCAACATCAAATGATATGATCATCAACAGGCAGCCCAGCAGCCAAACTCCTCCCTCTGCTCCCACATCACACCCCAGAGATCCACACTGCCAGACAGCCAGAGGAGGAACGAGCCAATGCACTCACCCTCGGCAGTGGACACGAAGAAAGGAGCAAGCTGGGCAACAACCCCAGCCATGGGCAACAGGACCAGCCTGGCCATGAGCCCAGTTCCATAGCAAGGACTCAAAGACACTTTCATGCTCTGGCCCTGCCATACTGAGAACTCCACTGGCCACGAAGAGTCAGGGAGCCCTTCCCATCCTGAGCACACAACACATGCACTGTATAGGCAAACCTCCAAACCCCCCTGCCAGCAGAGGCAGCTCTTATAGAGGTGGCGTCTTTGCCCCCCCCCTGAAGGGGGGGGG
>NW_008595810.1:2906-8720 GCF_000691845.1 Merops nubicus
CCTCATCAGTCCCCACCCAAGGCTGGCCAGGCCCTGGGTGAAAACCCATCAGGAGGGGATTTCTTGCCTGGTTGTGGCCATCATCCATGTCCAACCCTCATTCAGGGCTGAGGGTTTAACCTCAGCACTTGATACCCTAAAGAACAAGAGAAAAATGAGGCCATGGAAGCAGAGCATGATATGTTCTTTTGTGAGCTCTCTGGTACATGAGCCTAAATGATGCTGCAGATGAGAATTTCCTTTCCACGATCATGTCTTTTTACTTTTCTGAGGAAAGTGAGATGTAGACATGTCAGTCCTGGCACCACGTCCTCAGCTTTTACAAACAGAGCTGTAGCAGGAGGGGGAAGAGCAGGAGTTAATAATAAATTACTTCTTGCAATCTTCTTTTAAAGCCACTGTTAAACCACTGCCATGAGAGTAATTTAATTTGGTGTCACTCAACTGTACTCAAAAGAAACAGGTTCCGTTTATACCCACCAAAAATCTGGCCTTGCACGTGCAGTCAGCACCTCAGCTGATCTTGGCCCTCGGAGGGTCTTCACCATCACTGGCAAGACTGTTGAGCCCCAGCAGAAATTCCTAACTTGTGTAATCACACTTTGTCTATCCGAAAATTCCTCCCCCCGCTCCCCGTAGTTTTATTGGAATGTCACATTCCTTTCTCCTGCTCCTTACAGAAAAAAAAAAAAAAGAAGAAGAAAAAGGTTCTTTAGGACTTTGACCTGCACACGGGGTGGTGTTACCCTCCTGGTAGCAGGAGGGTTGTTTGTATGGGCCAGCATCCAAGGGCCTGGCAGTGTGAAGCAGTGCACAGTGTGGGTGGACAGCCCTGCAGAAGAAGTGGGGGGTATGTTGGTTAAGTTCTCGGTGGCTTGTGAGGACAGCTTTTTCCAGAGCTTTTTCACCTATAATGAAGTCAATTTTTCACCACAAACCCACCACTGAATCATGCAGGCAAGTGTATCCCAGGATCCCAGTGTGGTGGGGCTGGAAGGGACCTCTGGAGATCATCTCATCCCACCCCTGCTCCAGCAGCTCACCCCCAGCAGGGTGCCCAGGGGCCCAGCCAGGAGGGTTTGGGATCTCTCCAGAGCAGGAGACTCCACAGCCTCTCTGGGCAGCTGCTCCAGGCTCCACCCTCACCCCAAAAAAGTTTTCCTTTGTATTTAGGTGGAACTTCCTGTGTTCCAGTTCATGTCTGTTGTCCCCTGTCTTATCAAGAGAAGATTTATTGCAGAAGTGACCTGTAAAGTCATTCACAGGTTCCTGTCAGAGGAGCTTAAATTCAAATGAGGAAGATTCAGTGTGGACATGGAGAAAAGAGTCCCCAGGCAGGAGCAACGATATTCTGGCAGGGACCTCTTGCAGTGTCTGTATTGCCAACTTTTCTACTGTTTGAATTGATCTCCACTCATTTTGTAGGATGAACTCTCCAGCCACTGGAGAGCCTCTCAACTTTGTTATTCAACTGCACTATGACTGAGAGAGATGTATGAGCCCAGGGAGAGAAGTTCTGACCAGCTGCTCGTGCTCCAGCAACGAACAAACAACATCATTGGGGGAAAGGAAACAGTCCCAGCTTTCAGATCACAGAATGGATTAGATTGGGAAAAGACCTTTGAGATCATCAAGTAAATTATCACTGCCATGTTGGGACCTCAGCAGCAGGAGGTCCACAAAAAGTTCTGAAGGGCACAGCTGGAACGAAGCTGCCCACTTTCTTCCAGGCAGCTCTTCCCATTCCAAGTCTTTCCAGGAGGATCTTTTTAAGTGGTACATGGTGGGACCACCCCACTAACTGGCCACCAGGGGCTTGTAGCCACGTGTAGGCAGCTCAGAGCTGGGCTAGCTGAGGTGGTATGTTGAGGTGAAAGGCTGTACATCCCGTTACCAACCCCTAGAGCCATCGAGTTTTCTCTCTGCTTTATAACATGAGTGTGCTTGGACAAGGCAGGACATTTTTTAAATGAGAACTGCCAGAACTCTGATGTTCAAATGCAAAGGAAGGGGGGAGCTGGGAGGGATATGAAAAAATCAACTTCTGGATATTCAAATGCTTTATTTTTGGAGTCAAGAGAAAAATGTTGTTGGTTTTATTTTATTTTTTTTTTTAAGTATCTATTTCTGTTAAAAAAAAAAAAATTAAAAAGAAGGGAGGGGGATGGAACTGTTGATTTGTTTCTGCCAAAAAAATGTAATTCATTTCTCCTTCATTGTTTCCAGAGTCCTTTGCCATTTCAAGAGGTTCTCACACCCACACAGGAGTCTCTTATAGAGCCAGGCAGCAGACTCTTTCTGCGTGACCCTTCGGCCATTGTTGATTTATGAATTATTATTATTAATAGCATAGAGAAAAATTCCAAAACTTCAGGACTTTCCCTTCTTGCTCCTTCAGTACAAATCCAAGAGTCTCTATGGAGCTTCCCTCATGTGTTGCAAGAAGTCCAAGCCCTTTTCCATGCTTAATAAGGAGAGTGGATTTCGGGAGGAATGACAAAGTGTGTGCCTCTCATTATCCCTGTTTGTTATTGATTTATAAGCTGCTGTTCCCATGTGCAGAGCTCTTGAACGAGGATCAGATCAAAAGACCAGTGATGTGATCACCTATCATTCTGAGGTGATCAAGCAGTCTAGACTTAAATCCACTTCTGGATGACAAACAGGGGTAGGTTCAAGACCGAGGAGATCTTGAATTTCAGATAGCCCAAACAGAGCCATCCTGCTTTATTAAATTCATGCCAGACCCAAGGTTGGATCATGTCTCTTACCTCACTCCAAATAAGCAGTTCCCTTGAAAGATAAACAGTCTGAACTTCCAGAAGTGTGTCCTCAAGCTGGCGTTTTAGGACGATAAGCGTTGTCAGCCAGACAAACATCTCCTGATGAAACTAACAGGTGTCCTGAGCGACCAGGAAAAATCTGGATGGAAAAACACAGCGAAATTGTTAGCAGATCTGAGAGTGCTAGACACGATGGCCACGTCGGTCGTCTTGTTTGAATTAGCAGTTTGGGAAGGGAGTGTCCATAAGGAGAGTGCAGGCTCTTGGACAACTCAAGAGCAGCTCACGTCACCCGCAAAGATGAAGGACAATGGATCTGGAAGAACAGACAATATGCAAGAGGGCTGTTTTCCTTGGATATGGTGCTAACCAGGGATGAGTGGCATCGTAGAAAGGCAAGAGCAGCATGAGCCCAAGGTTACAGTGAGAAGTGTGGGAGGAAATGCTGTGAGAGGGAGAGAAACTGGGTGTCAAGAGACAGCAGGAGCAGTTTGGATGACCAGGGTGGGTGGATTTGTTTGTGGAGTCATCTCAACAGATATGGAGCTATGCAGATGCACCTGTAGATGTTTATACATGAATAATCATATATACATATATATGTGTGTATGTCTGGGGCTGCTGAGCTGGAGAAGCCTCAGAGGGGATCTGAGCAGTGCTGAGCAAGAGCTGAAGGGCCCCGGGGGGCAAGAGGCTGGGGCCAGACTCTGCTCAGTGGTGCCCAGCCACAGGACAAGGGGCAACGGGCACCAACTGGAACCCAGGAGGTGCCACCTGAGCAGGAGGAGAAACTTCTTTGGGGTGAGGGTGTTGGAGCCTGGAGCAGCTGCCCAGAGAGGCTGTGGAGTCTCCTGCTCTGGAGAGATCCCAAACCCTCCTGGCTGTGACCCTGGGCACCCTGCTGGGGGTGAGCTGCTGGAGCAGGGGTGGGATGAGATGATCCCCAGAGGTCCCTTCCAGCCCCACCATGCTGGGATTCTGTGATCATGTGTTCTTTAAATCATTTCCCACGTGATGCTTTTCAAGCTCTCCTGCTCTCTTCAGTTAATGCTAAGCCAAGGAAATGGCTTAGATGTGCATGTGCTTCTATCAGTGTCTTACTCCTCTGAGCTTCCCTCCTACCGTACAAACCTGGAGACCAGAGAGCACCTTCATATGTGATCATGTGTTCTTTAAATCACATAAACACCCTCTTTTAAGTGGTTTAGCCTCTGGAAAAGCCCCTGACTAGGTCTAGCCTGTTTTGGTGTCTAAGTTTCTCACTGGTACTTACTACTTTCCTGAAATCTAAGACACTTTTACCAAAAGTCTGCAAAGCTGAGTCCTGATGGGAGTAGCTCACTTCCTACCACCACTAGCTGGAGATAGATCACCAAACCTGCCCATCATGGCTCAGTGCAAAAAGTCTTGTAGAAAAGAGATTTGTATTCAGGCTAACCAAAGAATTGGAGTAGAATCAGAAAACAGTAACAAATTTCAGGAAAAAATATTCTGGAATTCAATTTTTGAAGAGTGGGGAAAAGGGCATATTTTGATTTATTTTTTTTTTTTAAACTGGAAAATTCCAAGGAGAACTTCATCTAGCAAAACACAGAGATACCTTTCAATAATTATATAAGCCTTTAAAAATCATTCATGTCATTTGAACTGTTAATTCCATTTTATTTTGAATGAAACAAATTCCATCCAGCTCCAAGAAATGCTTTGTTTCTAAAAGGGACATGTTATCATGGACTGCTTGTCTGGTGATCTTATCTAGCCCAAATTTCTCAGTGCTACAGAGGCATTGAAAAGCCAGTGTCCTCACCCTGGAGGTCTCGTTAGACCTTGAGTCTTTGAGTCCTGTTTCACTGACTTCCATCGACTCTTGCCATAGATAACTTGATGGAATGTAGATAGCTTGATTTTTTTGGGGTAAATGAGGATTTTGTGGAGCTCCAAGAGATCAGGGTGGTATTAGGGTTGAGGACACGGAGTAATGGGATGATAAGGAAAATGTAATTATGAAGATAATAATTTCATAAGCTCTTACTGCCAGCTTGTAGGACAGTCTTTGCAAAGGGAGATCTGATAGGTGCTATTCCAGGCCAGTGTGGGCAAGGCAACCAACACTTGCTTTGGAATCCTATGGAGAGCACAGAATCCAGCATGGTGGGGCTGGAAAGGACCTCTGGGGATCATCTCACCCACCCCCTGCTCCAGCAGCTCACCCCCAGCAGGGTGCCCAGGGTCACAGCCAGGAGGGTTTGGGATCTCTCCAGAGCAGGAGACTCCACAGCCTCTCTGGGCAGCTGCTCCAGGCTCCAACACCCTCACCCCAAAGAAGTTTCTCCTTATGAGATGGAGGAACTGATCTGATAGCACGAATGGATGTTGGGATTTATCTGCTGAGACAAGATTTTTCTGACCTCTTCATTTAACGCAAAGAAGCAGGAACTGAGCTGAGGCCCCCTGTGAGGAGCACCCCAGGAACATCATGGTTGGTTTTCATTCTGTGCCCCAACACTGGATTCTCACCACTTTTCCGAGTCATTTCTCCTGCTTCTGATTCTTCCTGCCTTCTAATTTTATTGCTCTGTGGTTCCTTTGCTCCACCCTCCTCTGTTCTCTCTGGGGTTCCCTGTGGACACCAGAACTTCCTCACCCTGGTCAGTTTTTATCCAATGGCCTCCTTGGGGAAGTCTTCCAGACTGGAGAGAGGTTGCCAGGGGATGGATTTCCATTCTTCCCTGGTGATTGTCTATATCCACCCAAAGCCCAAACACCCTGTCAAAAACCAAACCAAACCAAACCAAACCAAACCAAACCAAACCAAACCATACCACACCACATCTGTCCCAAGGGTGTACATTTCCCACGTGATGCTTTTCAAGCTCTCCTGCTCTCTTCAGTTAATGCCAAGCCAAGGAAATGGCTTAGATGTGCATGTGCTTCTATCAGTGTCTTACTCCTCTGAGCTTCCCTTCTACCCTACAAACCTGGAGACCAGAGAGCACCTTCATACAATCATAGAATTGTCTTGGTTGGAAGA
>NW_008595811.1:0-65967 GCF_000691845.1 Merops nubicus
TCTATGATTCTATGATTCTATGTCACTCTGCAACGTGGTAGCCTTCCTTAACCATTATCAAAATGGAAATGAAAGGCAACATTTTCTATGAACATCTGCATTCTAGAGGCTAAAGGGTATGTTCATCATTTTCTGTAAGACCTTCCAAAAAATACCACCTTCAGGGAGGAGACTAACCTACAGACAGATATATTGTGTTAGATGTGTCACTGCATCCTTTTAATCAGTGCACAGTCAATATTCTGTATTATAGGAATAACTAATTAGTTTTGCAACTTATTTCCACAGATGTCATTGCAAAATCTATCTGAGGAATGTCATCTGCACTTGAGAGAAGGACAAGCACTGTAATTAAGTATTAAGCCATTCCACCAGTGTGAGTCTGCCACAGAGTGTGAAATGGCTATAATTCACATTTTTAAGACCTCGCATTTATTAGCATCTATTTTCTACTCAAGGTTAGTGGTTTGCTGCACAGAGAGTTAAAAAAAAAGCAGAAAAACCTCAGATTTTTGTTACTCAAATGGATATACCTGCGTGTCTGACTGTACAGATTGGTCACATCGACAGGGTTTCTCTCAAGTGCCAGAGGACTTCTGGCTCGTACACCTTTGTGAACAGCACTTGAAGGTTAGATGAATGCTCTGATTATGGAGCAAGCGACATTCTGCTGTTGAAAGCTAATGACAATCCTGGGTGTAACGCACCCAGGCAGGATACAGATCTTGTATACAAGAAAGATATTCAATCTGAGATAACAGTCAGGACTGATGATTAATGTCGCCCAGAAAAAGGCTTTGTTTGCATTAGGAAACCCCTACAGAATAAACACAGAGAGAGAATAATGAACCAGGCTGTTGTATTTTATTCAGGGCCCTGGAAAAGTTAAACCAGCCTCTGTCTGGAGCCATTGCTGTAGTTGCAATTATGCTGCTTTATATGCTGAGGAAGGGGAGTCTTGTGCATCCTTCCACCAGCCACCAAAGGAGAGGGATATGTCCACTGCTCTCTATCCCATAAGCTATGCCACTTGGCATCAATTTCCTTTAGAAATCTGCCCTTTACTTCCCTATTCCCACTGCTTTTTCCCCTTGAAGGGCCACATAGCTCTTGTGGAACGTTCACACTTTTGCACCCACACGTTCCTGCAGCACAGGGGCCATGAGCCCACCTGGGGAGAGCCACGTGCTCCAGTGCAGGTTGTTCGACCACTGTTTCCGACTGCTTTGGCTTTTTTCCCTAGTTTAAAGCCTATCTCATTTTTCACTTCAGCAATATACTGTGTTCCAAACACCTTCATGCCAAGCTCCCCTTCCTGCCAAGCCTGCTTTCACCGTCCATTAGCCTTCTTTCAAGAGGATCTGCCTGTCTCTGGACAGATGCTATTAGCAGCACTGTGAACAGGGCAGGTCTATGATTTATCCAGCCGGGAGAAATCAGCAAAGTTCCGTCAACACCTCTGCCATTTCCCAGGCATGTGCCTCCTGAGCATCTCATCCTAATCTAGGCTTCACTTGCTAAAAACAGGGAAGGAAAGGACATCAAGAGCTAAATCCTCCCTTTCTGGTGCTGGGTGTGAAAGAGATGAAGGCCATTAACAGAAGAGTTTCTGGGGTAAGGACAGGGAACAACACTCCCCCCGTCCCCTTTTTTGCAATAGAAATACTTTAACAGATGGAAAACCCCAGCAATCAACTGCCTCCTTTACTCCAAGCCTTGTATTTAATGATATAAATAGATCTTAATACACTGCCCACAAGAAGCCTATGGAAAAACTGCCTTTGATTTAGGGGGACCGTGATTTGTCTTCTAGAAT
Organism: Merops nubicus; assembly: GCF_000691845.1. Taxonomy (NCBI): domain Eukaryota; kingdom Metazoa; phylum Chordata; class Aves; order Coraciiformes; family Meropidae; genus Merops; species Merops nubicus. The sequence goes on from NW_008595811.1 coordinate 1,817, forward strand.
AGATGAACAGGCAGCAGCTTTGAAGGGCTATCAACAGGCGAAACGCTAAAGCAAAGTGGTTGTTGCTGTGAAATCAGTGTGAATTCTGCTCTCAGAAAGTTTCATCCACCTGCAAGCGTTTCAGGAAGCCTTAGGTGTCATGGGAAAATAGTCAGCTCAGATGTGGTCTCCTAGATTAGAAAACACAAAGTGATAAGGACCTCTGCCATTGAAAAGAAACTCACCAAAGTCCACTTAAATTAGTTTGAAATTTAGAAAGCAAGGAGCTGTTCTCTCGTTTTAGTTCTACGTGCTGACTTTAGTGGAGACAGACACATAAATCCAACCCATCTGTGTCATACAAAAATAGCTGTATTTGTTATAATGTGGAAAGTAAAGCTCATCCCAAGGCAAAAGTCTGTTGTCTTTTAAGCTTGTAGGACTATCAAAATTATTGGGATTGCAGTGGTACAACAGAGAAAAGAATTGCACCTTCTCTGGTAAATCAACTGGAAAATAACCATCCAGACACAAAGCTACATTGGTCATTTTCCCCTTGCTGACACCTCACAGGAATCCCCAAGTGTTTGCTGTAAACTAAACAGTGTTTCAGTATCACACACTAGACTTTATAAACGACTTCTGTTTCTGAACAATTACTTCCTCTTTCATACCAGTCATTTCTTGCATTTCCTCTAATTTTGGTTCTCTTAATCTTTATTAATGTAATGGGTTTTAGACAGAAACATTATTTGTGTTCGTACTTACCGAAAATGCCTCTGCTGCCTTGTGAAACACAGCTGAGAGAAACCTTAATTCGCTAAGAATTATTGTTTTGCAAAATGAGTATTGTTACATTAGCTGAGCACTGTATTTAAATTGCTTTTTGTTCGAATAGGTCTCACTTGGACTATTTGGGTAGTTCAGTACTGTACATGGTAAGGTAGAATTGCACTAATAAAATCGTGCTGCAAGTACATTTCATCTGCCATTTGGTACTTTCAGTGCTTCATAATTAACTTTGGTCAAAAATTACCTCTTCAAGCCCAAGGGATTAATTCTCCCTTAACTATATTTGTGCAGTACAGGAAAAACAGTCATCCTTTGGTTTTCTGGCCTTGGATGAGTGCTTTTGTGCATTTTTAACCTACAAGAGCTGCAGATGAATTCCAGGTGTGTGCTGGCACCTCATGGAGTGGATTTCATGCTGTCTGATTTCTTTTTGTTTACCTCTGGGAATAGAAATGCCCTAAAGCAGGTTTCCATGCTCTGGGTGCCCCTGCCCCGCATGACCTGGACATTGGGGAGGTACTTACACTAGCTCTGAGCCCAGGGACCAAAAGATGCCATAACAGCACCCATCTGCCACATACCCTTCCAGCTTCCAGCACTTAGCAATTTAACAACATCCTCCTGATATTTTTTTATATTAGATCACTCACCCTTCCCCTCAAATTATTTCCCTTCTTCCTTACACGTTGGCTAGTCTAGCCGTTATTGCTCACCCTCAGAAGAGTGCTGATCTTGTGTTTGCTGGACAACTGTTAGCCTCCTTGGCATAAATTTACCTTTTAGAAGAAGATGAATAGAAAAACGCAGGTGATTCCTGCCAGCCTCAAGGAGAAGCTCTCAAGACAAGTGCTTGACAAGTTACTTGGATGCTACCAAAATAATCCAGTGAAGAAAGGTCATCTTGGATTCAACTTTTATATATAAGCAATCACATTATCTTATGTCAAAGACTCCAACCTGCATTATAGAGTTACTGCACATGAGTACAAATCTTTCAATAGCCAAAGAAATCTCTCAAGCCCTGCCCCTAAACTGTTTTGGGATGTTAATGGCAATCTTAAACATTCCAAGAATTTGAAATTACTTTGACCAGTATGGAATACAATGGCCAACTATCAAAACTTGCAAGAGTCTAAAATTGAATAAGTAAAACCATGGAAATGTTCACAGAAGTATATAAAATGTTTTTTCAACCATCTCTACTTCTCAGGTCATTATTAAAGGATATTTTAGATATGAAATAGGAAACATGAACTGTTAATAACACCCTGCACTAAGCAAGACATTTGTGAGCTCTGGAATTCCTACTACAACTGATGCTGAATAGTATTCTTTTAGGAGACATGAGCCTGTCTGCAGCACAGGGAAGACTCAGCAGCAAAGTCAAACAAAATCTGGCTGGCTCAGGCAAACACCAAAGCAATTCTTGCAACCCTGTGATAGGCTTAGCACACACAGAAAAAGCTATCCACATATTGCTGCCTGAACTTTCTCCATCTCCACCACTGCAGACAGAAGTGTCTTAAAAAGGGCACTCAGAAAAAAGGAGCACACATTGTCTGTTCTCCAGTGACCACCTTGTAGAGCAGCCGGTTACTAATAAATGAATTAGGCTACACAAATTGAAGACCATTTGGCAGCTAAATGGGGACAGGAACTCTGTTGAGAACGTGTGTGCTGTTGCTTGGAGCGTGTCAGTCTTTGTGACACACGGGCATGACTGGAGTCCTTTAGGAGATCCATGGAAAAGAAGGAGAGGAACAGAGATGACTGGCACAATAGTGTACTCTCAGTCTTGCAGGGGAAATCAAGTCTGTCTTAACAGGAGAGGAGGAAGGGAAGGAAGACATACAGATGGTCTAACTCCCAGTGGTGACAGGAGCAGTTGGTCTCCTCTCTTTCCCATAGTGACAGTTGCTGTCACCTTATTTTGAAATCTTCTGATGAAAAAGTGGGAGTCAGTATGGTCCTGAAAAGAGCAAATGGATAGATCACTTAACTAATCGTACCCATCTGGTCTAGGAAGAGTGATGGAGGTTGGTGGCACCTGCCAGCAGCCTGCAATAGCTGAATGTGCATTTTCCCACCCTGGGAACCTCAGTCTAAAGAAGAAAGAAAGTTTACACTATTTATTACAGAAAAAGGTCTTTTAGAGTCACGCCAGATACCGAGTGCACGTTAACAATGCTGCTTTCCAAGCAGTGTATGACAGCTTGGGACCCATGGGCTGCCATCACATTGATTCCCACTTTACTGCAGCATCTTTTAAACAGGCCAAAGGACACCTTATGCACACGCTCTGCTATCAGCATTGGAAGGTACCAAAAAACATCCCCCCAGAGTCAAATGATTTTCTCTATTAACTCTGTGTTGCACCCAAAAGGCACCATTTTCCCTAGGAGGCAGCCAGTGCTCCAACATGAAGAGAGAGAGATGGATAGTTCCTGCTTTGGGGAGGAATAGAGCATTTGCTTTTGGAAAAAACTTGCTTTCTCCACACAGTGCTACTATTGGCTCTTTCCTTCTTAGGGTGGTGGAAAAAAACATTTATTTTTGCCAAGATGAAATTTTCAGATGCACACAAAATGTTTTTTTGTGTGGGACTTTTTATTTCCAAGGTAAATCCTATTCAATGATTTTGCCTTAGAAAACAAACCAACAAAACACAGGATGAAATTTTTTTCCAGATTTTTTACTGGATTTTTTTCACCCAGTCCACTAATTTCAAAGCAAGTCAGTTATCTAACAGCTCTCTACATAAAACTAGTGAAATAACAAAAGGAATTTAACGCACATCAAATATACTGAATCAACCCTGCACATGGATACTGTCATTAATTAATTTCAAATTAATTTAGCTTAGTTCTGTTTGGAACAGAAGCATACTCAATCAGATTAAGGCCATTATAATTCACATTTGTCCCCTCTAATATAGCACCCTACATTTACTTGGATTAAAATCCTCTCCCATGTTTAGAACAGCCCTAAGTAACCACAAACTTGGACCTAAAGCTCACATCTGTTTTGCACTACTGAAAACAGGACCTGGTTCTGTAAGTTATTAGATGCTATTGGATATTTTAAACATGAGCTTTTTTTTTTTTTTTCCCCTGAAAACATCAGTAAACCTGGGCTGTGCTAGAAAGGCTTTGCCACCTGAACGTCACCTCCTAATCCCCCCCACTCGGTGAGTGCTTGGTTTGCTGGCTCGCCCAGAGGCACAGAGGGTACCTGTGCTCTGCCCAGCACACGCTTCCCTCCCGGGGCTCCTGCCACCCCAACAGAGCCCACAGCTCCTGGCTGAGCAAAGACCCTGCCTCCTCTTTTTTTAAAGGAAGTATACCAAGATTGGGAAAACCACAAGGCAGGGTTAAAGTCACTGCATGGAGAAAGAGAACGTGAACAAACTTTCATACCAGAATGAATGACACCACCACTGCACTTGTCTGACATATGATCCCCAGAGTGCAACATGGGAACAATTAGAGGCTTTTTAGAGAGAAACTAAAGGATAGAGATATACCCAAGGGAAGGCAAGCAGGATATTCTTCATTTTCCACAGTGATCTAGCCAGGCCATAACTATCCCCAGCATCAGAGCAGAGGGAGCTAATGAGAGGTCCTCTCCCATCTTAGTGCATCCACGGTACATCTGCAGCACAAAACTCAGTGCACAACTTTAGCTGTCTGAAGATGGCTTCATCTCCAGCAGTTTCCAGGAAAGGAGTGTTTGTCAACCCAAGTCCTAAGGACGAGATGGCCTTATGGAGATATTTTTTTTCACCTTTTCTCTCTCTTTCTCTCTTTTATTTATTTTTTTTCTAGGCAAGGATAATTAGAGCATTGATGGCAAAACCCTACAGCCTTCTTGGTCAGGAAGTACCAGGAGATTTAGTCAATAATTTAATATGATTAGTCTCTTTTCAGGCACTAGTCACCCCAACTAACTTGTACTGCCACAATTTAATTTTTTAAAATATTTTTTTAATAAGTATAATGCCCAGCATTAACTTGAGGGCAAAGCTGGTTCTCAGGAGCTGTACTGTTTACTCCTGCCTGATATGTTGCTGTCAGCAAGCAGCATCTCTGCCAGTGTCAGCAGTTACATGCATGCACAGCTGGATGCTGTGCAGGTCAGGGAGGGTTTGTATTTCTGCAAAACAGGGAATGCTGGAGAGTATTACCCTTTTGCCTGTTGCTACTTCCTACGATTCAGCACAGACTCCAGTTCCTTCCTGCACAGGCAGGGAAAAAGTTCTCTAGATGTTTTTTCAAATGCAGAGCCCAGGGTATGCAGAGCATGTTACAGAGGAGAAACAATGCTCTCATGCCCCATGACTGCTTTTAGCTCAGTCATATCCCACATAAACATGGTGGGTCCCTTTTCTTCCATGACATCCTCTCAGTGATGCCTTCCAAAGTAAATCCCCAAGCTCTTACACAAAAGCAGAAATGATACCCAGCAGTATGCACAACTCCAACAAGGCACCACTGAGTTACCATGAAACCACATTCCAAAGTTTACCTTAGTTCCTTGAAGGGGTCTGCCCTGACATTGGGAGTTTCTATAGATTTAGGGAACACTGTGCCTTCTGCTCCTGAAATCACAAAACAAAACAGAAGACAAATTGTAAACATTATAAGCTGTTATCAGGGGAGTGATTGTCAAATCATATCTAGGTGCAATTTAACCCATCACCTGACCCCATTTCTCTCTTGCACACATCCCTGCTTTCCCTCAGGAAAAGCCAAATCTTGATCATCTGAAACTGATTGTCTTGATTACAACTGGGATTTGTCTGTAAACTGCACTTCTGGCTGTAAAAGCAGCTGCTTGCACCCCAGCTGTGGGAAGTGTTTCTGACCCAGCTGATGCAGGGAGCTTGAAAAAGATGTCCCCCAGGCAACCAGGCATCTAATCCAGTTACATCCCTCATTAATGAACCTGGATGCACCTCATGACATTATTGCTTTTGCTGGATTCTGAGACATACTCAAAGGATAAAACCAAACTTGGGCTTGATCATGGCAAACATCTCCCTGGTTAAGGTGTGCTTCTGCCTGGGGAAAAGGAGGAGGTGTCCACCTCATAAAATGCAGCACAAGTTGGCAGCAAACTCTGCTCTAGTCCCAGCCTGGCTACCAGTTTGATGTATGACCCAGAAGTCATTTAACTTCTGCTCACTTCCCACTGCTCTTAGAGATGGTGGGAAGGCAGCACTATCCCATTTGCTGACTGCTCTTAGATCACGAGCTCTAAGCTGCTAGGTAATATGAACAGCTTTCCTGAGTTTCAGGCCACTGCAATCCTATTCCATGGCCACCTGCATAGCCCAGGCTGGGCCATTCTACCCAGTCATTGGATCTGTATTTTGTGACCAAGCCATGCTGCATCTCCCCATACCATTGTTTTAAGCCAAAGGCAGTCCATGCCATCCTCTGATAAGCCTTTCCACTAATTGTTCTAATTTAAAAACGTGCATCTAATCTGAATTGGTCTCCTTTCAGCTTTCAGTCGCTAAATCTTCTCACATCCTTTCATGCCAGCCAATCAGCCCTGCATGAGCAGACTCTCCACCTTCTGTAGATAGTTACCAATGGTGACCCAACCACCTCAACCTTCTCTAATTCTCTGAAACATTATGGCTTTCTGAATCATTCACCATGAACCTGACTTTCTGGACTTCTCATGGCTCTTTTCTGAACCCATTCCACTTGTAAAATACTCTGTGGGGACACAGGAGTCTCCAAGTGCTGTCACTGATGCTCTATGTTGAAGAACATCATGTTCTCACTCCCATCAAAACTTCCAATTAAAACACAGCTAAGAATGGTACTCACTGCCTTATACAGAGTAGTGTACCAGAAATTAATATTCATGTTCTCAAATATACAGCTGCCTACCAAGTGTGCAAGTATGACCTGTATTCTTCAATTCAGACCCTTGGTCTTGTGCTCAGTCGCGTTGTGCACAATTAGTTATCCATTATCTGTAGTGATCACAGCAATTTCAGTGTCAGCATGCAAATAACACCAGTGGCATTTTTTTTAAACTTCCTTAATTTTCTCTTTCATAAAGCTATTTGTGCAAACTACAGATCCTGATGAGGCCTTTTACATATACTATTTGAGATCTCCCTTAACACATACTATTAAAATGTTACCTATGTGCGGTGTGGAAGACACCACTATAGAATAAAAAATGTTCAGAGATGATGTTAAACATGTTAATACAGCATCCTTCTGTAACTGCTGCTAGAAGTGAGAAACACCTGTGGCTTCAATAAGACTACATCTTCTTTGCTCTGAATCAAATTCACTAAGCTGTCCCACTGTGTTAAAGAAAAAAAATCAGAATGAAAATAAGCACTCTAACGTTTATAAAAAACCCTCTTACTCCCTTTTAACCTAGAGAAAAACAAAGTAATCTCAAAGATGATAAAAGCAGTCTAAAGTTCAAAGCTTTATACTTGGGAATTGAAATTGATCCTATGGCACAATACAGATATTTAGCTCTTAACTTTACTATAAGCTTTCATCGTTACAAGTTGTCAAAAGCAGCTGTAACTTGCCAGCCATGAAGGTTATTATTATCAGATCTGTCTTCTCTCAACAGTTTCCAAATGATTTAAGTCTCTGCTTATCCACACAATTGCCTTGGCTATTAGCCTTGCAATGAAACTTAGCAAAAGACACAGTCTGCACATATCTGCATAATAGAACGATGGTTTTTTGAGGGGAGGAAGACGAGGAAGTTCAGCTGGAGAGATGCACATAGATATTCTTCTACCCTTTCTATCTGTATTGCTTAAATGGTGACCTTATGCTGGTAATTTTGATTCATTTTTGCACACTTTAAGTCAGCTACTTCATTTATGCAAAGTGCGAAATAACAGTCTGCACGTAACCAGAAATGCCTGTGGAACAAGGAGAGACTTCAGCAGATTTCTAATGACTTGGGGTTTTCTAGGCTTTCATTATTTAAATTAAATGCAGGAAGCAACGTTGGAAACAAAGCCAGTGAAGATTCCAGTACTGTCATTTCAGGAAGGCTGAAAATAATAAAGCATGCTATTCGTTTCCTCCATCTCCTCGCTTTCCTTTCCCTATACAAAGTTCTTAAACCCTCTTCTCCCGTCTTCTTTACTCCCAGATCCATAGAAGAATCCTTTATATACTGGGAACAGGAATGAGATTTCCAAATCCTCCTGTTTGTCTCCTTTGAGAGGAATTAGAAGTGAATGCTACCTGCCTTGATAAGGCTTCCTGCCTCGACAATATCACTTCTTACTATTCTGTTTTAAGAACACAAAATCTCCCAAAAGGCCACTTGCCCCTGTCACTGAGTAGGACATCAGCCACGAGGGGATGCTGAGGGACCAGTACTGAGACATCCTTCCCTTGACTCTGTCTGTCAGCAGCTGAGGGACTCCTTGAGCTAGCTGTGTCATCCAGCCACTGGAGAGACAGATAAACTTGCTCTACCTCAACTAATTATCATCTTACATGTCCCAGGTTCTGCAGCAGGAGGACCACAAATTAATGAAATACTCTGAAGTTTCTTTGGTTTCAACCTGCCACCTGATGATTTCACTGGATGCTTGTTCTGCCCTGAACTGTGAAAAACAATAACTAACTATCCTCTTCGTTTTGTGCTACTGGAGATATTATAGACCCCAAATGTGCCCACTCCCACCAGCCCCCTCTCCTCTACACCGGAGAGTGTCGGTCTCTGCCTGGGGGATTGGCAGCTCCCACGGTGCTTCCCAGTGGAAACAACTGCCTTGGACAGATTCAACTACCCTGGACACTCGCGTCAAAGTCTGGCTCATGGCCACAGAATTCCCTAGCCAGGCTGTGACAGCATCAGTGTTGGATGGCGTTGAAAGTGAAAGCATTAGGCCAAAGGAAGTGACCTCATTTAGTGGTTTTACTAAAGGCTTTGGCAGTAAAAGAAGGAAAGTTTGATGGAAACGTGCTGCTGACACTGAATTGGGCTATTCTGGCTCTGCAGAGGAGAACTGGTGTGGCACAGAAAAACAAATTTTTGACCTCAGGGAGTGGAAGAAGAGAGAGAGGGTGAAATTTGAGAATATAAAGTCCAAGGTCATGTGCTTAGAAAGCAGTAAAAATTTCTTCTCCATGTTGGATGCTTCCACGATGGGAACATCCCTGGATAAACGATGAGGGCTACTCATGATTCGTGGCAGTGGGATGAGGTGGAAGGAAAGGCAAATATGACATTAAACTGAAAGGCAAGAGGCAGGTCTAATAGCAACATGAAAAAAATCTCATTATTTTAAGAATCATCAGGGAATCCTTGAACTATTATGTAACCCCCAGCTCATCACCAGTGAGGAGAGTGCACAGAGAGGAAATATTGTCATGAATGCATGAACATAAAAAGTCTATGCCACAAAACAAGATGGGGAGGACTTGGCTTTTTAGCTTAGCAGCATGATTGCTAAGGAAGGATAGTAATGCTGCGTGTCAGTACATTGGGAGGATAAATAACATGAAGGAAAAAGAACTACTGGCTCTAGGCCAATGTTGGCATGAGAGCAAGTGGCAATAAGATGGTCCCAAATATATATGGGAAGAAAAGTGTTTTCTAGTCAAAAGAGCAGCTAAAAAGGGAGCAGCTTATCAGCTAGATGGGATAAACAATCTAACAGACTTGACAAATTCATTACTGTATGACATGGTATCCCAAAACCAGGGGACAAGGTCTGCAGGATCAGAAAGTACCTTTTAGTTTTGCAGTCCCCTGGTCTTATTTTCACTGTCCTCTACCTGAGGAGCAATGGGTTTTGGCAAATTGTATTAATGCAGAGCTCCAGCCACTCAAGAATTACCTGACACCATCTCCATTCTCAATAAAAGCCACTATATCACTCCTCTCCCTTTACTGAGTACAAAGCAAAGGTAAATTAATTTTATTATTGTACAACACAGCTTCTGGTTCCTGAATTATCTGTTATTAAAACATCTGCTATTGACCATGAAAAATTAATAATACAAAACTTCTGTTTCATTGCAAAGTACTGAAAATATTTTCATATTATGAGACTCTCCACTGGTTTTAAGGGTAACTTACCTGCAAAGAGTCAAAGACAGTGAGCAGAAAACAATCCCATAATTTGTATTTAAACATACTGTACTGTATATCCCTAGGCAATAAATTATTCTTTCTCACAGTATTATATCAGAGCAACTTCTATTAAAAGCCATACCTACCGATTCCCTCTTCTGACACTGTGTAATTTACCACCGATAAATGTTCATAAACAGTTTGACTGAAAAATCCATAAAGCCATTTCAGCTTCATTTTAAGTTCTATTTAATGTCCCTCAAAAATGATTTCATCAATGTGTTTCCATTAGCTGGTTCTCTGCCCAATAACTTAATTCCACACAATCAGTCAGGAACTTATAAAGCATATGACAGGATCTACCTGAAGTGTTTTGAATCACCATAAAGATTCACTCAAAGAAGGTTTTTTTTCCCCCCTTCTAGCACGTAAGGTGTGGGGGTACAAATGTCAAAGACCCCTGAATGTGTTCACTTCATGCAGCAACAGAAGTCAAGACTCCTACGGCAAAGGAACATTTACAGTACAATTCCAAGGTTTGGGGAATTTTTTATTTCTTTCTCTTCTTTCATTTGAGACGCAGAAGAAAGACTGCACAGAAATAGGCCTACCAAATAAATGTTTGGATTTTCTCTGGACTAGTGGTTTCATGGAAGCCTACTGTCACATGTCACATGTGACATCAAGAGTCAAGCCTGGTTGTGGTTTGGGCCACGGCAAGTGAGTTGTAGGAGTGACATCCAGGTTCTGGACCTGCTCTCATCTCCCTCTTCCCATCAGTGCCACTGGTCTGCTGCACCTTCTGAACAGCTCCAGCTCTAGCACAGGAAGACACTGTCCTGTCTTGCTGCAGAGCACCTACCTGGCACAGCAATCTGCCTCCACTGTTTCTGATATGGAAGCAACATAAAGAGCCAGTGGGCTGGGCTTTTGGCAATCATCTTGCTCTATGACATGAATCCAAGACAGCATAAAACAAGGTGGTGTTTTTTGTTTTTTTTTTTTTTTTTTTTTATCCCAGTTTTGCACTGAAAAAACCCAATCATTATGTTCTGTATGTGCATGTGTCTTTTGAAACATTAGCTCTCTTCATGCAAATGTGGGTAGATTGGTCTCATAAGCTTTTTGACAGGATTCCAGGAGATTACTAACATCCTACCAAGTGTGATCCTACCAAGGCTCCAGTGTGAGCTCAACAGCAGCTCCATAGAGGAGTGATAGAGATACCCCAAGAAGGGAGCAAATCTCAGCTGGAACATCCATCTTCTTAACCAGCAACAAACCCAGCCAAAGGAAAGTGTCTTTCCAAGCTGTCTCCGTCTTTCCCTGTGTGCTGCAAAAGCACCTGAGGTGCACAATGCTGTCCTGGCACCTTCCCTGGTGCAAAGGGCCATCCCTGCTCCCTCTGGCCAGAATGGGGCTCCAGCCACCACGGCGAGATGGTGACCACATACTGCTCCCTCTGCATAGAACCTGCTCCAGGCTTCTACTGCTCTCAGCTGGAAGGAAGGGAAGAAGAGCTCAAGTGCAATGCGATGAGAGGTATTTTTAGACTAATGATTGATGCTCCTGCTGTCAAGGGTAGGTGGCAATCAGCTGAACAGCACTTGGGGGTGAACAGAATGCAAAGGAGAGAAATCAGGTTTCCGCTCAGGTGCAGACACATCTGGTTAGCTCTTCCCCACTTTCCTCTTTCTTTTCTTTCTAGACAACATATTTCTTTTCCACTCTGTGTGTTCTTTTAGTAATAATTCCAGACCCACAGTACACATTTAGTGTTGCATATCACTGTTTTATAACGAAATTAGGGTCTCAGAGCCCCGTGACCAACTCAGTGATTAAGTTGGCTTAAGGGTATCTTTCTCTTTAGTTATCTGCCTTAATGTAGTGCTGTGAAAATGAGGGGAGAAGGAGAATTTCTAGCTTACATTGCAAGAGGCAATGTATAGCCTGCTGCTGGTCTCCATAAACTACCTCTATTCCTGCTACTATTGATCAGGACATATTCAGCAATTTGTTCCTGAGAACACCCATCTGATGAGGTTCTCTCCTCTGCAGGTCTCACCAGGGTAATGTGAGTCTCAGAAAGGTGTCTGTGCAAACAGATGTGCAGGAAGTAAATCCAATACAATACAGGTAGAAATGATTTGTGCCTGCTTCTTTTAATTCCTAGCTTTAAAAGCCTTATTCATCCTTAATTTATGTTTTTAAATGGATGAACATAGTAATTGCTGTTGCTCCCCTTGAATCCCATCAAATCTGAAATCAATAAGAGCTCCATTTCAGGGCCCAACAATAATAGCTTGGTTAGGTTAAACCAGTGCACTGAACAAAAGCTATAAAGCTTCATTCATGCTTCTTTCTAGGATACTATAAAAATAGTTCACTGCAAAGGTGTGTTTTCCTGCCTGCTTTCATGGTCAAAGTGTTGGGGAGTTGTTCTTTTAAGGACAATCTATGTAATGCAATCACATGCAGCATCAACAAAGGTGTTTGTAATAACTACATAATATAATTTATTTAGAATCTTTGGTCTTGGCATTGTATGCACATGGGAAGTGAGTCAACCCTTAGGCACTGGGCTGTGATTGACTTAGGCCAGACAGGAACTCCTTGTGACTCCAGCACCTCCAGCTCTGCTGGGTGGAGGAGATGCAGTTATCTGACTCATAGTCCCAAGCAATAAATGGAGCCGGGTTTTAAGCTAGAAAAATTGCAAGCAATAAGATGAGCCACAAGCTCTAAGATGAGAATGTGGCTCATTAGTGATGTCTGTGTCTGTAGACACATGTTGATCTTCAACAGCCTAGCTTCAATGTTTCAATGTCTAAGAAATATAAAGGGAACAACAGGAAAGAAGAGAAGGTCTTGCATCCAAACTGAGAAAAGACATAGGAAGAAAGGTTGCTACAACTTATGCTGACCTCTAGATATTTCCTTCTTGACTAGTTTTTGGGTCCTTCAACACTTTTTCTGCAGCTCAACAATAGCAATGTCATCACTGAATTCCTTTGAAGCTCTTCTTGGCATCCTTGTACAAAGTTGCAAAGAAACTCAGGAGAGCACCTGAAGCAGGAATACACAGTGGAAATTTATCAAGGAGAATATTATGTGAGCTTCAAACAGATCAGGTTGTGAAGGCTGGGGAAGACAGGAAATAAAATATAAATCTGCCACATTTTTAAACTTGATTTCAGTGTTTCATAAGTGTACAATGTGTTTCTTTCATAATCCTTGTGATATTTAATCAATATTAATCTGATGGTGGATGATCCTTCTTTTTCCTTAAACAGGATTAAGGCAATGCAATCTGAACACACATTTCAGCCTATACACTTTACATAAATGATATCCTTTGTGCCTGGAATGTAGTTTGAAGTAAAAGCAAACACAAGGAAAACTTCTCAGTGTATCTCCTCCCGACACACGTCGTTCTCTCCACCAAAAGACAAGTTTACAATCTGGGTGAGTGGATTTTGAAAAAGGAGAGCAATGTTAGTTGAATTTGCCATTAAAAGGAATGCACAACAGTGTCTACACCTATTGCCCTCCAGGCAGCCAAGCAATCAGAAGTGTTCATTGAAGAACTGTAGGTTTGTTCAAGATCTGGTTATTTTAATTTCTTCCCTTACACAAAGGGAAAAAAAAAAACACTTTATTTGGAAGAAAGCATCCAGAAATCCCACACTGCCCTCTGAGGAAAGAACTCCCACTCAATTTAACCAAATAGTTTTTTCTTCTATATAGCTTTTTAATTCTTTATCACTGCTGATTACAGATTAAATCGCTTTTTCACACCTGACTTCTACGTTGACACAGCAATAGTGGAATCCCTAACTAGAGAGCAAAAAAAGAATTTTCTTGTGGCTTTAATCACTGATAGCAAACACTTTTTTCCCCTGTTGCTCCTTAAGTTTGCTAAAGATTTTTTTTTTCCAAGCACCACAGCTCTGCAATGAATGCAAAGAAATCTGATGAAGCTCTGCTGCCATGACTGACAGCTAAAGACAGTGGAGGCTGTTTCCAGTCTTGCTAGTGCCAGTGCTGAAACCTGGTATCTCCCTTTGTCAGCATATTTCCCTGCTTTCCTCATTTTATTCTCTGTCCCTTCCCTACAGGACCAATGACTACAGGACAACTTGGCAATTGCTTTGGGACTGCATTAATATTACTGCTTAATTACCTATAGGGACTGGGTAGTGGATATTCATAGCTGCTTACTAAAGAAGTTCACAATTCTTCAGCAAAGGTCAAATGTCTGTCCAAGCCTCGTGAGCAGTGGTTGTGGCAGGCTCCCTTCTCTTCCTGAGAGCACAGAAAGGATCTGTGGAGCAACTGCTACCTGCAAGTGTCTTTGAAGCAGCCTGAGCAAGCAGGAGCTCATTAGCAACTGGGTGAATTGGGAAAGCCTCTGACCCCAGGCTGCTAGGACAGCTTTGCTTCCAGAAGCAGAGTAGGAACCTCGGAAAGGTACCACAGCTGTGCCTTGGCAGCACTGAGCTGTCTTGGAGTTAGAGGCCACTTCTTTCCTGCTGCCTTCGTAAAGGAAAAGGATCACAGTAGTAAAATGTTTCAATTTGCTAAGCAATGAGCCTTGTAGCACCATTTTTCTTTTGAAAAAGCTACTTGCAGACCTGTAGTAAGGACATTTTCAGGGAAAAGTACAAAATTCACAACACAAAATTATAGCTTGGCATTTATCCTCAGGTGCAAAGTTGCAGTAGACTCAACAGTGAGGCCAGAAAGCTCCATTTTCTCTGGATTAGGCCTGATTTCAACACTTGGCTACAACCGTTGTTCCCTCTGCCACAAACAAATCAGAAAAATGCCATTTGGAAATCGTAATGGTTGCTGAAAAGGGCAACCATGCACGTCCTGACCCATAAATAATCGCTTCTGAAGGCCAGTGCATGCAGCAAAAATGGGTGGTAATTCCTGGAAGTTGTTGCATTTCTAGCTTACATCATCCTCTAAAATGACTGGTACCGGTCAAAAAGCTTTGTGGATTATTTTAATGAAATATAACTACTTTTATACTCATTAAAGTTACTCTGCTGTGGATACTGCAGCAAACACAAGCTATAAAGGGCATGCTGAGAAGCAACTAAAATTGTAATATTGAGGAAATGTGAGCACTGAGTCCTTTAACAAGGCTGGCACTACAGACACAGTTCTGCAGGTTTCCTCCCAGATCAAGCTACCAGAAGGCACCCTGAAAACGCTGGTAGATGTGAAGCTTTAGAGACAGCTGGGCTGGCTTATGCAGATTTATTACTTCTCCAATGAAACCCAGAACTCTGTGTTCTGCAAATAAAGAGCAGGCTACTCCCTCTGCCCCTAACAACAGAAAACCCAACACAAACCCTCCCACTTAAAAGAGCTTTCTACAAGACAATTGTGCAGTGGTCTCATGGACTGAGAGCTTGTGCTATGTTGGTTTTATCACTGGTGCTCCACCACTAAAAACTCTAAAGTCCTTAATGTACAGCTCATAAACAAAATGCTGGAAAAGTGCCTTGGAATTAATTACTCCAAACTTATTAATAAATTTCCAATAACATTTTAACAGCTGGCTCCTCTTTTCAGGTGCATTCTCAGGCATGTGAAGGGAAACTAGAACAAAAAATGCTCCCAAACTAACATTGCTCCAAGTCTAATCTGTGGTCAGCTTTTGCAGGCTCCACATAGGTCATCACCCAGACGGAATATGCTACAGTGGAAAAAAGCCATAAGGTAGAAATAATTATACTGGCTAATTATTTGAAAGGAGAGCATGCAAGGGGTTGGTGAGATCAAAGGTACCGTTTAGCCAGCCATGGTGCTGGAGAGGACTGCAGTGTGTGGCCTATGGGTCACACATCTCCTGCAGAGAAGCTCCTGCAGTCTTTATACTGGGAGATGAAAGGCATCCTTCCCTGCTCTAAATACAGCTATTTTAGTTACGGTTTGCCACAGGGAAAGGCTTTAGCCCAATTTTTATCATGAAGCTATATGTGAAGAAAAGCTTATGCTGTGGCAGTACAAATGTCTAAGTGAGAGGCACATTTCCCAGGGACACAGAGTGGGAACAACCAGGGAGCAATCCTTGTATTCTTCTATTACAGAAAAGGGACTTTGAGGTTTTAGGATTAATCCTATCCTTACTGCAAAGCAAAATGGTAATCTTAAGAGTAGTTAAAAAGCGTGGTCGATTTGTAGTGGACAGCATCCAGCCCACACTATCCTACCTCCCACACAAACCTTCCTTAACCATTCAAAACCAGCAACTTTTGCAGTAAGCTGCAAGGATGTGTCTTTTGCATTTTTATCTCAGCCCACTGTAATGTATATGGATTCCCATCAATATTGAGTCTTAAAAAAAAAGTTGGTTAAATCCAACATAAATATCCAACACCAGAGCATACTGGCAAGTTTCCCTAAAAACAAACTTCAAAAAATTATCTCAAAAAAAGATGTCAAGTCCCTTGGGAGAATTGACACTGGCATGTCATCAGATGTTGTCTTATAAGGCTAAATTAAGCATCTGACCAGAGTTTAATTTCTGTAAAAACTCATGCTAATTTAAATTGCTTTAGATTTAATTAAAAATGCTTTTCTATAGAGATAATAATGTAACTCTGTTAATTAGTATCAAGTGGCATCTAGAGGGCATATTTAAAAACTAATCTGGAGAATAAATAGAGCTAATTAACAGTCAGAATAATGCTTTATGATTGTCTTTTGTTTATAAATTCTTTAACATTCAATATATTATTAAATGAAATTGGTTCTATATCTCAAAGTGATTTTTTAATGCTCTTTTGACCAAAGAGTATTTCTTATGCACCAGTTTTCCGAAGATCTGAACACGCTCCGTTTCTGGAGGGAGGGAGGAGGTGGGAAAGGGAATCTCTGTCTGATGTGCCACATATAAATTCAATTAGCACGAGCTCATTCATCTCCTGTAACGCAGACTGTGCATGTTTATGAGCCCACAGGGGCACCCAGCAAGGCATCAGCTTGTGCCTACGTGGTGCTTGCCAAAGTGCACTGCTGACCATGGCAATGGCGAGCACAGGGGCGGTTTGCACTTCACCCCACCCACAACCCCAGGAGCAGCACCATGGTGCTGTTTGGCAGGAAAAGAAGTGGCAGATCTTGCCTTCAAAATCTAAGCCTTGCAAAACAAGAGTTGCAGTTCTGAGGAATGAGAATGGCTCTGAGATTTGCTGTAGTGTCTTTTAAAGGAGCATGAGGTGCTCAAATACTACAGGACTGAAAACTGTCAAAGAAAGGGGTGCTATCAGTGAGGATGTGCTGCCACCCAATCCCACAAGAGTGGAGCAGATGGCTGGGCAACTGCAGGCACTGGCAGACGAGCTTGGAAGAAAAAGGGCAGACCACATCTGGCATAGGGCTTGGCTTCTACATGGGCTTTTGCAGGCAAACATGAGCTCCTTCGGAGTCATCTGGATCAGTGCAGTTGCTGAGCTCCCTGCTGGCTCTGAGCAAGGCAGAGGGAACTGGTGGTTGTGTCTGTAAAAGTTTGTGTAGATGTTATCAGAGCTGACCACGGCCAAAGGGCTCAGAGGGCTGCCCTTGTCCTCAAACCAAAGTTCCCATTCTCCTCCAATCTCTCCTAGGTTAACAGGTTTGACTGGATTCACTAAATTAAATAAAATCATTGAAGTACTCTAAATTATATCATGCATGAAAAGCAGAGCCCAACTCTTCTCTTTTTGTGTCTTTTAATGGTTATAAATCAGAAAACTCCCCAAAACACAACTAAAATAAAAAGCCCTTCCATTTGGTAATCTGCACTACCCATGCTGTGCAAGTTTTTGAAGCGCCATCAAACGCAGCACATGTCCTACTTGTACCTGTTTTTTATCCACAAGTCTGTGTATTCTTCCCTTTTTCAATACCTTCCTAATGTTGAAAAATCCTTTGGCTACCCAGAGCAGAGTCAGTTTCAAAAAAGGAAAGCACCTTTTTTTCTCATGACAAGGCTTCAGTAGGAGGCTGTAGAACAAAGTTTCAGAATCAACTTTGAAGAGTGTACAAATAAAAAAAGTAATTATCATTTACAAGATTAAAAGCTATCCACGAGCCCAATAACTGCTGCTCTAACCTCTGTGAGACGACTTTCATGTCAGACTGCAGGCATACACTTCTTTCTACAACAACTTTGTGTTCAGCAATAGTAAGAACAAGTTGAGATTATTTACATAGCATAGATAGGTGTCAGCAGACACATACCAACAGCACCTGAGATCCCAAACACCAGAAAAATGATCAAAGGAATTTGTCTGTGTACTACAAGTTGGACTAGCCTCAAGCACAGACAAAAACACTGGAAGAAATATGAACATATGGTATAACACTTCCCAGCATGGCAAACAGCCATGGCAAACACTTTTGGAGATAAAATTAGATTGGGGAAGCAAATCTGCAGGAAAAGAAAGCCAAGCATAAACTCTGAAAGCATTTCAGCTCAAGGTCATTGAAATACTTGCCATGTAATATCACCAGCGGTATCATTCTACCTTTTCTGACAGATCTGCATGAGCCAAACAAACCCCAAGAAACACTCAGTTGAAGATAAAAATATAAGTGCACTACAGTGGTAAACTATTTTTTATGTTGTTTCTCCTGGAGACTAAAACAAGGCAGAAACTCAAAATAGCTATCAAAAATAATTGTTGGTTTCTCCAAAGTACAAAGTAGATAAAAAGCAATATTTTTGTATGCATGTAATCTGAAAAGGAGCCCTTACTGCTTGTAAGGACTTGTTTTGTGGTTTTTTTTTTTTTAAGAACCAATGATATAAATCTCTCTTATTTTAAGGTCTCCCAGAAAACACTTAAGATTGTTGCTTCCTGACTTCACGAACCCTGCACAAAGACTGTACAATTAACTAGCTCTGAAAGGTGCACCTAACTTTGTATAGCTGGTGACTGAACTAGTCCAGTGCTAACAACAGTCACCTGCAAAGAGCTACACATGGCCTGTTGATACCAACAGGAACCATCTAGAACAGCATGGCATCAGGTAAGAAAATACCTGAAGAGTTGGATACAAAGTCCCATTCATGATGGTTAGACTCTCAGGAGCTCATTTAAACTCCTTTAGACTATACATAATATACTAATGATATTCTATTTAACATGTAGAAATAACAATAATTAAAATACTATATATCATTCTAAGCTCTTTCCTTCATCTTTCTGGTTTTAAGAGCTTACTAGAGAAGTAAGGAACAATTTGGAGTGAACGTACACAGACAGACCAAGCCATTAGAAAATGGGTACCAGTGCCTCCACAGAGACCAGTGGCACTGTTATGTGACTACCTGTGAGCCATACTGAGCTACCCAGTCTGGCCCTACATGGAAACATTCAGGAGTAAATCTGAGACCAATCAAAGAGCACAGACTGAACTGGAGAGCAAGAGAATTCAAGTTCCTATCAGGTAATTTCATATAACTTAGTTACATATAATTTTAAAATTTTACAATTACCGTAACTGTTTTTGTCCCCTAACCTAAAAGAAAAAGAAATCCAAACTATGAGCAACCCCCACTCCTCAAATCCAAAGTGCATCCCCAGATTTTATCAGGACTACTGATATAGAACCTGGCAGGCAGGACAGCTGCGGAGGCAGATCCTGCACAGGCATAAGGAGAGCTCAAGCTGCCCTGTCTGTCTCGAAAGGCAGATGGGGAAGTGGTGGCACTGGTAAAGCTGGCCTCTCCTCCTGTGCACAGGACACTGAACCCTACTCACAGCATAGCTCAGAGATGCAGTGTGCTCCTGCACGTAGCTGAGGAAAGATAGCTAATATAAAGGCCACCAAACTCTTCAGAATTCTCAGATTTAATGTGGGGTCCTAATTCCTGTTGACTTTTTCACTGTAGGCCTTCTCCTTGATGTTTGCTTTAGAATGAAAGAGCAGCTGGTGAAAGTGTTGCGAGCAAAAACATGAAGCTTGAGGTTTCCCTACACACAGTGACTGCAGCCACGGCAGCATCCTTAGGGCAATTCTTCCCTGTCCTTCATCTCAGACCCAAGAGATAAAGTTTTTTGGTTTCCAAAGCTGGTTTTAAAGCTACTTCACTGAGCCAGCCAGACAAACCACTTCCAGGGGAGTTTTTTCTGGAGGGGAAATAACAGATTGTGCAAGTTAAGAAATCCCTCAGATAGAAACTCCTGGCCATTGTCTGCTTGGAGAAGATTCAAAGCAATAAATAAAGACAGCAAAAGACTTTATCTCCAAAAGAAGTTTTCCACAAGCATAAAGGAAAGTCAGGCAAAACTATTCTAAAATGTGAAGAGGCACATATCAAAACAGTGATTTATTGGATAATCTTTTACCTAAAACTCTCAGTCTCTCTGCTCCAACCACCACTTCGTTGTTGTCTGCAGAAAACAACAATTTTCCAGAGAGGGTTTTCACCTCAAATTTTTGGCTGTGTGCTTCCACTGCTTGAGGACCTGGAGGGAAGAAGAGATTTAGCACAAGCTTTTAGTGAAAAGTATAAGAAAATCCCATAGTAGCTTCATACATTTAATAAACCCATCTGCTAAGATTATCTTAATGGCTCTGCAGATACAACCTCCAACTGACACACCAAACAGGAAGGTCTGTGCTTTTCAGAGGGTGACTTCTCCTTCAAAAAGGGCACTGTTTTCTACCCATTTAACAACCCCTCAACTATGTCTACTTATGTTTTTGTTAATGCTTATGTACATCATAAAAGCACCGTTAAAACTGGCATAGCTGGGAAATATTAACAAAAAGACAGACCCACATGTGAAACAGGAATGAATACACCCAGCTATGCTTTGAGAGTATTGCTGCAGCTGTAAGAGGCATCAAGAGTTCCTGAGTCTGTTTTGCTTGGACTGACGCTGCGATGTGAAAGATTCCTGGTTTTCTGCCTGCTAAATAAGCCTGGTTTAAAATTATATCAGTGCCATGTGCAGTCCAATTAAAAAAAAAGACAAATAGGAGCAAATGTTTTCTCCTAGAGCATTGCAGCCATGTGCAGGCCAAGACAACATCACGGTCTATCACATTTCAGGAAGTTTTTAGAGGAGTAAAACTTTCCTTCCTAGCTCCTATTTCAGTTCTGCTGCTTCTCCTGCAGGCTGCTGTGCACCACAGTGCTGGAAAGCCTCTGGCAGAGCGTTTTGTGGTGGAGCCTGATAAAACATCAGCTGCCTGAAGAGCAATTCTGTGTAGGTCTGTGGCTCCAGGGCTACAGAGAGAAGACTCCTCCATTACTGACCTAGGCTAAACTTTGGACAAACAACCATCTGACAGCCCTGCACAACTCAGTCCATGACACAGCCTCTCTGGAGTATGCTACAACACAAGGCAGGTGATGGGACTTTGCATTACCCCTGGACATCTTCATGACTGGTCTCATTTCTCAACAGACAAGAGAAATAAGACTCGAAAACCAGTGTTTTCACATAGGCAGTTTCTACCTCCATCTATACCCACATTTACCTGTTAAGTTCACTTGTACTGGGATTAGGGCACACAAAGAATTGTGTCCATGGTTCGCACTCCAGGAAGGTGAGGCTACACGGAGATCCCTGGAAACACTTAAAAATCTTGAAGCCATTCTGAGAAAATCCAGTACTTTCAAGCTTTGATTTGTATCTTACTAATTAACTGCCTCCCTGCTCATCACTGCAGCATGCGCTATGCTGGACCACGTCTTTGCTCCATTCTGAAGCCAAAGCTGCTGCTGAACACAGAAACAAGCTCAATAACATGAGTATCACGTTGGGAGATGTCACTGACTGTGTCCTCCGAAGCTCTCGTGACATGGAGGTGCTTAAGTGAACCAAATAAACTCTTGAAAATATGTGGAGAACCAACAAACTAAACACGTTCATTCTGAATGTGAGAATCAGGGAGCTTGGTGTTGAATTTATTTCCTTCCTCCAGGCAATTTTCATGTGTGCTCCTTAAATCACTGCTTACTGAAGCTGCATATTTAATTATTTAATGCTGTGACTACAGGGCAAGATGTTATATAAGCAAACCAAACAACCCAGTCTCACGTAGAAACAACATGTTTATGGATTACTGGCTCTGCCACATGGTAATACTTCTCCCAGTCCCCAGATAAATCTCAATAAATAAATATATGCCCTATATCATCTATATATTATATATTACCATATATAATGCATTAGGCTCTTTCAGCCCAAATTACACATGCATTCATTCAAAGGCTGCTGTGCAGCCTGGGGATTTATGAAACACCCATTTCCCCATCAAACACACTCATGCTTGGGAGCAGGAGAGCATTCTTCATCAGCAGAAGGGCACAGAGTGCTCTAAATTGCAAAGTGTCCCAACCCAGACACAGTAAATCTGCAGAGCTCCCAAGATCTCAGGCAAGTTAAAAGTGTCCCAGGAAAAGCCTGTACCTGTTACAACAGAAATGTCAGCCCGCATATGTTCTTCTTGACCCTGAAGTCATACGAGTAACCTTTCTTTCTCTGCATTGGCTTTCAAATGAAAATGATGGTCTGCTTTGTTACCAGAAGGCACCAGCCAGCTGCCTCTCCAGCATGGCTTTCATGCCTCTAGCTTTGTTTCTACAAAGTGGGGCGAAGTTTGCATTGGTACTTCAGAAGACAGCTGGGCTTCCCTCCTGTGTGCTGTCTAAAGCCAGCACAGCATCCCACAACACTCCTGCTTTCATCCCTCCTTAATCCTTCCACACGGACTTTCCCCCTCCTTACCTGTTACAAGGCGAGTAAGGACTTTAGTCTTCTCATTGAGGATGTTCACTGTGACATTTCTGGCAGACTGGAAGTACAGTGGGTTGCCCTGGAACAAGACCACGAGAGCAAGCATGTGAGATGGGGATGGCTGCCTGAGACCAGCCTGCTTGAGATACCTGAAGCTTTGCCTGACACTGCTGGGCTGCTGCTAATGGCCCCGACGCTGGGTGCGTGCTTGAGGTGCAGGGTACCGTGCATTTATTTTTATTATCCAAGATAAAACCATAGTCCACACCTCTGTTTGGCCTAGATAATGTCCCAGAGACTAGCCTTGGTTTAGGGATGGTTGGCTTTATTGACAGTATAAGCCAATCAACCTGTTACTGTAAAATGCGCAGGAAATATGGGACCTGACCTAAGCTTCCCAAAGGTCACGGTGCTTTGGGAGGGTGGCTGATTGCAGGACTGCATTTCAGAGTCAATTCTGCAACAGGTGACACAGCTTCAGCTGACTCCAATGGGTGACTGTGTCTGCCTACCACACAGCCACCATCAGTGAAGCATGCACAAGGGCTGTTAATGAGAAAACCTTATTAACACGTACAAAGTGCCTTTGATCTCAAAGCACTTATGAGCCACCTGGAACACACTACCATCACATTCCAGACTGGGATGCCAGCTTGGGACCAGATCCATTCCATCAGGTCTGGAGATAAACAAGACATGGAGTCTTCCCCACACCCCACTTGACCACACAGATTTCTACCCGTTTTCCATCTTTATGCTTTAAATATAGCTCTGAGAAAAGATCTAGAGCAGCTGTTGAAACACAGGAGCCACATGGCTATCTGGCAGTATCCATCTCAGGTATTTCTCCAGCAGAGTGAAGCCAAAGAAAACCCACAGAGAAAACCATCTGGCTCCTTCTGTGTGCAAATCCATCCAAGACACCTGGGAACTCGTGTTTTCTACAGGCAGCTCCACTCCACACAGTTGGCTTCTCAGGGGCTATTAGCCACCTACGGCGCTAGCACAGGGTGACCCCGACTTGAATCAGCCAAAAACCTAATATGCGAGGTGGAGATTCACTGCCAGGATCTCTTCATAATGTGTAAAGCAGGAAGCTGATTAAATTCATCAACAGACTAAGCCATAGGACTGGTAGAGAGGATAAAATAGCAAGAAAATCAGCAAGGAGCTGCAAATGTTACATCCATGTGCTTCTTCCACCAAGTCTTTTTCTAGTGTTTCCAAATCTTTCAATTAGGAATGAATAATCAGGATGGATTACAGGATCGTGCAGGTCAGGCATGTTCTTGCCTCCTGAATTTATAAGGAACATAACCAATGTTTGCATAGATGCCATTTTTCTGGATCATGGCAGAAGGGCTAGCTTGTCTGCATATAAAATGTAGCAGGAGTGCAGGAACGCACTCATGAGAGTCCTGCGAGGGGCTGGAGCTTCAGAGAACACTTGAAGAATAATTCCCAGCAGTGTCTGTAGAAAACAAACCTCAAAAAACTAAATCAAAACCTGCCCAACATATGACCAAATATTCACAATAATTACATTTGTTGCCTTAACTATTTGTGCTCCACATACCCATGAGATCAACCCTTCAGGAAAAAATGGGGAAATGGGATTTATTTGATCAATTACAACTAGACTATTTTGGCTCCATTCAGACTATTTACAACTACATAAAAACAATAAAAAGAAAGAATTCCACTAAATCATTTCCAGACCTTGGACAAGTTTCAGAAGCTCTTGGTGTCACTGCCTCCTCATATGCTAAATGAGGAAAAATCTTCCTTATATATCTCTGTGATGTGTTTGACAGCTTAAGTAATATAGTATATGAAACTGAAATAAGATTAATAACTTAAGTAGGGAACAGTGCTAATGACTGGTAATGACTTTGCTCTTTTTAATTGAGTTTTATTTGTGATCTTCTAGAACCTAAAAATTAATGTTGACTACTATTTTGTGGTTATCATCACAGAAAAAAAAAACCCAAACTTGGCTTCACTTGAATATCCACTTGCTCTGATATTAATTCTCTACAGCCCTGATAAGGGACCTAATTTGAACACCCCCAGAGACAGCAGTTTACTGCTATGTTTCAGCTCACATTTGCAGGTGGAGGTTATTTTTAAAGGCAGATAGCTACAATCTGCATAATCTATAGTCATAGGTGAGACTATAATCACCATAAACATGTCATGTGAAGCACAGGAAGGTCACATTTTGATTTGCACTATTTGACTTTTGTTTACAGAGTTATGCAAGTAGCTAGAGTGTTTTGAAAAGGTCAGTAAACCTTATAGTCCAAATTCAGGTAGGAAAAGTCATTCAATTCCCATGGCCTTGAAACTCTGTTACTGATCTGCATAACAGAAGATTGCACTACAGAAGTACTACAAGATAAGCCAAGTGGTTAATATAAAGAGAGTCACAGAAAAAGTTGACCTGAAGAAGTCTTACAAGACAAGCTAAGAGCTTGTATCCACCTACAAAAGACTTGAAATACATAATCAGACCTTGAAACACTTACCCCAGCATAGTCATCTCATTCACTGATTCAAGGCTCAGATTCATACAGCCTTCAAAAAACTAAATTTCCCTAATGGAAGAGTTATGTTTTTATTGGTCTGCAGGGAAGGAACATTTCAAGCACTTAATGCAATGCCCGCCCTCATTTCCATAATTCTTCTTCCATTAAGAAATGAAAAAAGAGATGAAAAAATTACTCCCTTTTGCAGAAAATTCTACAGATTTTCTGTCCATCATGTTCTGTTTACAAAGGTAATAACACTGACATCTTTTATACACTGAACACTTAATGTCTCCTCTGTTGCAAGCTTGGTGATAAATGCCAGCTTCCTTTGATCATACAGAAAAAAAAATCATTAAAGCATTAAAAAAAATCTTAAAACAGTTAGAAATTATAACTGAAAAAAACCTTTCACTTCTCTTACACTTTCATGTTATCATGACACAAAATTAAGTACTCTGATACACATAAGTGAAAATCTGGATCAGTACAGCATCATCACCACAATAAAAATAATTATGTAGCGAAGTAATATTCTCATAAGCTGTCATTAACACTTGCTAGACCTAGAGTTAGAGCATGCAATAAATAAGCACATTCTGACTCTAATTATAACACTGTAGGTATAAGACACATCGTATTTCTTCAGTGTAATATGCAACAATCCAGTTCTAAATACTTCCAGACAAATAATATTAAAGGAATAAATATATTTTAGTCTTGGGACTGATGCAAATAAAATGGAAGTGAATGAAAAACTAGATTAAGTTTTTTTTTGGTTCAGAAAAGTAGGGAAAATAATCTTTTTCTTGTTGCCTGTTTCTCTCCAAAGGTTCAACCCAATTCCTCAGAAAAGTACATGTGAGATAAAATATATCTGATACTGCCAATCACACAGCAACTCAACATATTCCAGCGCCTGCATGCTACCGAGTGCACTAAAGAAATCTCTCTCATTTGTTCTCCCTCTCATCACAAACACGACAAGGTTTCCCTGCACCTCTCTTTGCAAGAGCAGATGCTGCTCCCAGCCCACACGCTGGCACTGACTTGCCCTTTATGCCCAGACTCGGTTGTTATGACTTTAACCTCTTTACAACAACCCTCTACTAACTGTGATGTGTCAGCAGAGTCCCAGCTCACATCCGTCTCAGCCACCCCATCACACTGCACTGAGTACAGCCTCTGATGTATCTTCTTAGGCACCTTTGCAGATTAATCAGGGGTCACCTCCTTTCTGATGCTATTCTATGCATTGTTTCTTTCCAGTGGTTCCTTTGCTCACTTGCTGGAGAAACTGAGGTAGAAACATCAATGGGAGTATTTTTTTTCCCTTCTGCATGTTTTCCTGTTTGCTTCTGATTTATTTCAAACATTTTCCTTGCAGGACACCAATGGAGGATCCCATTGTGCTCTGGACTTCAGATCCATTTCTAGGAGTAGGTGAGGCTGGGATCTTTTAAGGACACTTTGGGTTGCTTATCTGCTTCCAGTCCACAGTGAATATACTGTTTACGTCCACAGGAAATCCTGCATAGTAAATACACCATTCTGCCTCTATACTCCAGCCTCTCATTAGCAGACCAAATGTCTTAACAATAATGCCAATGTTTGTAGGCACACAAAAGAAGTTGCCATAGCTGCTTGATATATTAAAATGTTGGACTCATACTGCAGAATAAAAAATGCAGAAAGTGCAAAAATATGTCAAAACATTATAGCTTGTTTCCTCACTAAGCAGTGAGGTATCCATTAAAACACAGAACACTCCACAAAAGGTATTAGCTGACTGTTTGCTAGGTTAAACACATGGCAAAACAAACCCTACCAGCTCACTAGCTGTCTTTCTTCAGCTCACTTTGGAAGAGATGCTAAAAAGTCCTAGATCAGAGACTAAACCAGAAAAAGCACTTTGATTGACAACCTTAATTTGCAGCTGAAGCAATCCCAACCAGTGCTGCCTTCAAGGAAATTCAATGCTTCAACAGATGACCTGAGACCGTTTTAGGGAATTATTAAAAATATTTGGAAATCCTGCTACATTTTAACAGGCAATTTAAAAATAATGTATCACAGTCAGTGTGTTTATAATTTGGTTGGTCAAAGGAGTAGCTCTGATTTGATCCTGTGGATCCAAAGACTTCACACAGCAAGTGCAAGGGAAGCTTGTGGAAATAATGGAAATGGTGAATTTCCCGCAGGCTTGACAAAGTCATGGGAAAAATTAAAATATTTAAATGTAACCCAGGTTGGCAAGGAGCAATCTATGGAGAAGCCACTCAGAGTACCATTTCCCTGTCCAACCGTACTTCTCAGTGACATTACCGAAAGCCAACACTGCTCTGTACACAGCTGGACTGTCAAAGGGCAAACGTTCACCTTCTGCAAAGCAAGCAGAAAGCCCACTATGAGAGCCAAAGCTCTCATCTCCACCTCCTCCAACCCCCCTGCTAAAGCTGGGTCACCCAGAGCAGGTTGCACAGGGTCACTTCCAAGTGAGTTTTGAATATCTCCAGAGTAGAAGACTCCACAGACTCTCTGGGCAGCCTGTTCCAGGGCTCTGGCACCCCCACAGTAAAGATTTTCCTTATGTTTAGGTGGAACTTTCTGTGTTCCACTTTGTGCCTGTTGGCCCTTTTCCTATCACTGGGCACCACTGAAAAAAGACAGGGCCCCATCCTCTTGACACCTGCCCTTTAGATATTTATTTATAAGCATTAGTCCCCTGTCAGTTTTCTTTTCTCCAGGGTAAACAGCTCCAGGGCTCTCAGCCTTTCCTTGTAAAAGAGATGCTCCTGTCCCCTAAACATTTGTAGCTCTCTGTTGGACTCTGTCCAGTAGTTCCCAGTCTCTCTTGAACTGGTGATCCCAGAACTGGACACAGTACTCCAGATATGTCCCCCTCACTAGGGCAGAGTACAGGGGGGAAGAACTTTTCCTGACCTGCTGCTCACACTCTTTTTAATACACCCCAGGATACCACTGGCCTTCCTGGGTGCAAAAGCACACTTCTGGCCCATGGGTGAACTTGTTGTCCACCAGGACTCCTATGTCCTTCTCCATAGAGCTACTTTCCAGCAGGTCAACCCCTAACCTGTAGTGGGTCATGGGGTTATTCCTCCCCAGCTGCAGGACTCTACACTTGTCTGTGTTGAATTTCATTAGGTTGCTCTCCACCCAAGTCTCCAGCCTGCCCAGGTCTCGCTGAATGGCAGCACAGCCTTGTGGTGTGTGCCACTCCTCCCAGATTTCTACCGTCAGCAAACATGCTGAGAGTACACTCCAGCCCTTCATCCAGGTCATTGGTAAATATGCTGGACAAGACTGGATCCAGTACTGACCCCTGGGGAACAATGTGAGCTACAGGCCTCCAACGAGACTCTGTGTTGCTCATCATAACCCTCTGAGCTCTGTTGTTCAGCCAGTTCTCAATTCACCTCACTGTCCATTCATCTAACTCATACTTCCTAAACTTGCCTAGGAAGCACCAGCAATATCCTTACTGCCTGACACTAATGCAGAGTTTCCTAACTGCAAAGATCTCCAGAAAGAGCTGTGATCACCCAGTTAAAAACCAGACCCGATCCAAAGTGTGCATTTCTCCCCTGCCCCATCCTTGCCTCATGAACAGAAACTTCTTTGGGGTGTGTCTGATGATGGAAAAGCTCAGAGCTGCCCTCACAAACAGTGAGTTGGAAGGAAAAAATTGATTAAAAAAAACCCTTGAGAAGTGGTAACAGTTGCTGCAGGATCAAGCAACTGGCGCTGCTGTAAATCAGAGCAAACTTCACCAGAACGTTGTGCAGACACCATGCACCCCCTGGAAAGCAAACATGCAATGCTGGACAGCATCTCTGTCAGGCTGTGGAGAAGACAAACTTGGGAATATCTAATGAACCTCATTGTTAAGATACCACTTGGAACAGCAGCCTGGCCTTCATCTATGTCAACTGAGAATCTGGACTTCAGGCCAAACTTGTAAGTCAGCCGTTACCATTTCTGTTTCAAAAGTAAACTAAATAGGTCTTCCTCCCATTTCTGATCTAGCTCCCCATAGCAAGAACAGGATTTTGTCCTGAAGCCTTATGGCACAAAAGTTGAAGTTGTGTAGCTAAATCCCTAGGTGCTATATTGAAAACATCCCTCAATACGATTTGAATGTACTTTTTATTGCTTAATCACTGAGTTTCTTCTGATCTTGATTTTGTCCTTCAAACAATTGAATATAATGTTCACCTAACTAAAACCCTTTTTAGCAAAACTTCTGACTTGACAGTGTAAGCTTTTCATAGCAGAATGAAAGCAAATTGTGAATGGAATTGGTGGCAAACAGATGAAATCAAATGCTACAAAATGCCCCAGTATGTGCTATGTATATGTCTACAGAAGATCACTTTTAGGAAGGAGACATAAGCATAGATCCAGGGCAGAGATATCAGAATGTAGTCTGCATCTTCTTTTTCCAGGAAATAAACTCTTTTCACAAGTGTAATACACCCAGGTCATGCAACCTGGATCAGTAACAGAGCTGATACAGCCCTGACCTTTAATTGGTACTCAAAGACATAAATGTAGAATCATGAGCTGACTTACTGTGCTATGTTCCAACTTCTGACATTCTGTTAAGTATTCAAATGCTTAAAACAACAACAAAAAAGTCAAGTTCTTTCTTCTATGCAAACAAGGTACAGTCACCTTTGCAGAAAGATACATTTTTACAGTACCATGGAGCTCAGAAAATACTGTGGTCCCACCCCACGCAATGTAACATATTTTAATGGCGTAGATGGTGCACATGCTGGAGTTTTATGTCCAATACCACAAAGCCCATTATTTTATGGCATTTCTTGAAGCTCATTTTAATAATAATAGAAACAAAAGATAAATTTCCCACAGCTGCATTAAAGCCATTAGATCTCTGATTTTTCTTTTTAAAGTGCGAAGAAGGCAGGTCTGTGATGTGAGATCTAAATGACTGAGTTCTGCTTTTGGATGGCTACCTAAGGGGATTTGTGTGCTTCAAAGTGATTTATTTCTGGCAATCCAGGGGCTCCTCTCTTTAGTAGACTATCTGTAATATTCACTGTGCTTTGAGAGTGTGGCTTTTTCTGCAAGATGCCTAATCAGCTGCTTTGCAGCTGAGATTCCTCTGAAATTTAAATTACACTGCATCTGCTGACATTAAAAACATCACCAAAAAAATCTCCAAGACATTACATCTGACTTGACTTTCTTGCTATTCTGTTTCCTTCCTTGACTTAGAATATGAGGAAAACCATGGATGACATGATGAAACCGATACACATAAAAATAAAATGCACCCATGCATGTTGGAGCTCTATTCAGTATCCATGGGGGTGGGGAATCTGGATTTGTAACGTCTGAAGGCTGCTGCCCATTCACAAAACCTTCTGTATTGGTTGAACTGAACTGAGCATTACAGGCTTTGGAAAAAATATGACGCATTAAGCATGCCCAGCACCAAGAGTTCTCTAGCAAGATACCCTTAAACAGCAAAAATTAAGAGAACTGCAGAACATTTTGTAAAATAACCAAATAATTCTGAAAATGCTTCAAGCACTTCACTGCACTCAAGACTTCACCCAAAGGTGTTATACCAGAGTCGATCAGATGTGTGTTGATGATTAATTCTGCATCACTTGGGAATGGCTCTCCATCATACAAACTAAGCAGGACTTGAGTAACTGTAAAGCTCTTAAATAGAGCAGCAGTCCCAGGTTCTCAGCACATTGATTACTACTTCCAGTAAAAATCAACCACGTGTTCACTAACCATTTCAATTTACTTGAATTCTTCTGCACAAACACCAAGCAGCAGTTGCTGCTCAGTGGCAGCTCACACTGATCTGATCTTTGTCTATAGGAGGTGTTGTAGCATCAGGACTATGGATTTGTGCTAAGTTATAGCCTATTTTCTGCCTTGGGCTATCCTAGTTATGGCCAGTCTTCAGTGGTGACAGATCTCCTGCTGGACTGAACACACTGTAGATAGGCACAGGACCACAGGAGAGAGGGAGAGAACAGAGCTCTTCTGAGGTTTAAAATATTCTAAATCATCCAACTATATAGCTACTCCACTGCTCGTAACTTCTACTCCAGACAACCATGCAGACCTCTGTTCATGTATTTTCATTTTTATGGCTTTTCTAGTATGCCTACTGCCTGCCTTAAACATCTTTTGAAACTGCTGGTAAATCGTATCTCTCTATCTATAAAAGGCATTTGAAGACAATAATAAAATGATACAGAACTAGTAATTTCTGAGTTACTTTCCCTTACTGTCAGCATTACTTGGACCCTAGTATAATCAGAAACAATTAGAATCTCCCCCAGTTAGTAAGGTACATTAAAGAGCATATATGATTAATACTAAGAAAGACACAGTAATACTGTCCAGAAATCTGATTCAGCAGAGACACTTGGGCTCTGCAATGCTCACAGCACCTTTTAGGCATTCTGTTACCACACTGCATTATGTCGAGTTATATATCCAGATATTTTCCTCAAAGCAGGCTAATAACATGGCCATCTCTGAACATTGCTTTGAAATTATAACTTTCCTTTGCTGCATGTCATGGATCATCTATTTCTTGTATTAGATTATAAATGACCATGCCAACTTATGCATGCACGTACGGCTCGAAACACAGGCAAGATCCTAGCAGAGGCCTCTGGTGTTACTGAAATTCAGCTGCTGCTAATAATAAGAAGGGAAAACATTTCCATCTGTCTGGATGGGGAAAAAGAATTCATGAGTCTCTGATTCATCAGCATCCATATGCTGATATGTAGACAATACTTATGGACACATAGACATACGTGAGGTAGCCAGCAACAGTAACCAAATCCATCACAGATCACAGCATGTGATTTGCCTAATTATGAGTAACACCTCACATTTTTTATCTACGCAAAACGCACTTTGCGAAGGAGCAGATGGCATTGCCATGGGATGGCACTATCCTCGACAGTCGCAGATGCAGAGCATTTACACAGCACGCTGAAAAAATGACACAACACAAGCTGCTTCCTGGGAAAAAGATTCAAATTGAACAAGTGTCACCAAACAAAATACACGTATTTATT
Organism: Merops nubicus; assembly: GCF_000691845.1. NCBI lineage: Eukaryota > Metazoa > Chordata > Aves > Coraciiformes > Meropidae > Merops > Merops nubicus. The sequence continues at coordinate 34,067 of NW_008595811.1, forward strand.
GATTTTCTGAACTTATCTGATCCAGCCTCTCTCCTCAAATCAAATACATACGCTCAGGCCAGGGAGTGATGCTATCTAGACATCATTAAAGTCTCTTAGATAGAACTGCCACGTGATCTGCCTAGCACAGAAAAGCAGAGATGCAGACCAACTTGAGCCTGGTTCCAACCCGCAAACAATTTAAATCCACACAAGCAGAATCAATAGGAAGAAGCCCTGCAGAGAAAGCAATTACACTACAAAAGCAACTCTACTACAGCACAGTTACGGCCGGTAGGCAGGACGCAGAAGGCCATCCTCACTTCTGTGATTGCCCAGTGGAGTTCTCCCCAATGCATCTGGCCTGTGAAATGACAAGGTTCAGGCCAGACATGTTCCTGTCATCAAAGTGCTTCTGGTTTTGGGCTTCTACTGCAATTATAAGGCTCTTTTTTTTTTTTTTTTTTTATGAGACCTGTCCTCCAGGTTTGCTGTGCCCCATAGGCACATGCAGGTCTGCATGTCAGGAAACAGGTCTGAAGGGCTCAGTGTGCTCTCCTGTTCAATAGCTTCATTGGAGTAATAATGTCATTTCCTGCATCTGCAATTATTTAATCATTGGAGACTGTGTCCTTGCCACTGTACAAGACACAAAGAAAGGTCATCTGGCCATACCTGGTAATAGAAAATTCGGTTTTTCAATTCAAATCCTTGCTTTTATTTGTGGTTTGTCTGCACTTTTTTTCCCCCTGAGCTGTTGTAAGCACATACACTGGTGTGACAGGTTTGAAGCAGCTATAAAATGATTGATGAAAACCATATTTTGGCCTTGTTGTGGGAATATTTAGTGCAGCAATATACTCTGTTAACTTTGTCGGGGCATATCTGGGAAAACAGGAAGGGCAGAAAAGAAAGGCTGGACCCTCAACTGTACCTCTGATACCAAACTAATTTGATCTCCTTTTATTATGATACAGGGTTATGGGGTCGCAAAAACTTTTGCAGAAACAGTTCTTGAATGGCTTTAACCTAACTGGTTTTCTGCTGTTTCTTTTTCTATATTCAGCTTTAAGAAGGATGCTCTGTCAGCCTGCGTGACTAGACAGAGGCCTTCCCATTGGAATAAATACAGGGGCCAAACTCTGACCTGCAGTGCCATAACAGGTCATGTGTGAGTTAGTGTCAGATAGGAACTGTCTCAAAGAGGAAGAACTGCAAACCTCCATCCATCTAGGAGAGGCTGAACATCTAACAGCCAAAGAAGTAGTACACTTGAAAACGTAAAAAGACAGATGTAGCTAGAACCTGTAACATGAAATTGGACTGATGTGGGGGAAAGAAAAAAAGTGGAAAATGGAGGAAAGATGCTAAATCATGCTTGATGTTATTACACTAGCTACATGTACCTACAGTGTACCTACAGAGACAGCATGACAGCAAAAGTCTGATCAATGGGACAAACTGCATGAGCAGGAGTAGGGTGCTCTGTGTTGGGATTTGGCTGCATCTTGTGGGTGACATTCAACTCTCTTGAGTACCTGCTTCAGGGTGAAGAGAGGAGAAGAACACAGGATATTGCCATGGTACAGGGCCGATGAGCAACAATACATCCCTAAGCAACACCAGTGGGGAGCTGGGGAGTGGTATTTCATGAGACGTCAGGCTCGCACAAAGAGCAGCAGATGGTTTTTCCATGCCTGGAAGAAGACAGGAATGTTGTCTTGGGAAATGGTGAGTAATGGCAAAAGCAGCCAAAGATTTTAGGATGTGTGAAGGTAAAATAGAGCTTAGGGAGGCATATAAAAGCCAAAGACCCTGAATTACTCTTTGGGCAATCAGCAGGGTGGCTCAGCCTGGGTGGTTGTCTCCACTTTTAAACAGAAGGCATTTGCCTCCTGATGTTTTTATTCCTGAAGTTCTTTCAAAACTCTGGAGGAACAAAATTGATCAGTGAAGACACTCGACCAGTGGCTCCCACCAGGTAAGGTCCTGCCTGCATGTTTCCATTTCTTCTACTTCAGCTAAGCTACCCTTCCCAGAATGCTGCATAATAGATAATGTTGCAGAGAGAAAGAAAAAAAGCCTACTGGTCTCCCTGCTGTGTATCAGCATCAAGGTCAGCAGTAACTAACAGTTGAGATCTTAAGGAAACATATATATAGCAAAAGTCTGTTTTCAGTAGGAGCTGGGCATTTCAAGAGGTAGCAGAATACAGACAATATAAAATTTGTTATTATAATATTATTATAAAACAAGCAATAGTAAACCTGCAATACAAGGTGCTTCTCAAGCCAGCAGCACTGACAACATATCTGCCATAGCTCTGTGTGGCCTTTACTTAAACAGGAAAAACTGCAAAAACATGGAAGGGACAGGCCCAGAACACTCAGCCACAGGAAGCATCAGAGGAAACACGTTCAGGTTCATCCCATCAAACTACGGTCTTCCAGCCATGGCTTTTTGGAAACAAGTCATTGAATCAGCTCAGACTGACTACTTGCTCTTGACCTCTTACAGCAGTTAGTGTGCATCTGGATTATGGATTATTTGGCTATTCACTGTGTGGCTTCACCTGTGTGTACAACACAACGGTGAATCTGCTTAAAGGGAGATACCAGCTGCTCCCAGGTGATGAAATGCTGTGCTCACTTTGTACTTCTAACCTGAAAAATATACCTAGAAAAAAACATGATTTTAAGAGAAATGATGAGTTGTTTACACTTTTACAGATCAACCTAATCAAAAGAAAGGCAAGAATTTTTGGCTAAAGATCTGAAATCTCTGCTGGAGAGATACTCTTGTTCTGCCAGACAATAACCTCACTTCTCCCTTTAATCAACCCAACTGTCTGTCAACTAATTTATTTCTCTGCTTTCAAACAATGATGTCTCACAAAGCTTCTCACTGGAAAAAACACATCTTACTCTTCAGCTGTGCTGCCTTGGGCTGCAGTCCTGTCACATCACATCCAAGAGAAAGGCTCAACTTGCATCAGTACTTGGAAAAGAAGACTTTCCAGGCACTGTGAAGAGTGATATGGATGAGTCAGTGAACAGCAAGCTTCCCTCCAAATCAATAGCCACCCATTCATGGTGCCATGGGCAATCTTTCGCAGCTGCTGCTGGTTTCTTAGCAGAGAAGTAGAACTCAGATATGAAGCTCTTCTATTCATTTAATGCCCCATGACAAATCCATCCCTTGTCTAAATCAAGAGAGAGACAATGGAATGAAACATTGTTTTGCTCAAGGAAAAAAAGAACTAGAAGCAGAGTATCAAGCTATAGCTGGAAAGAGAAAGGAAAAAGCCTAGGTGATCGAAGCAATCTTCATTGCCTAGTTTTAGACTACAAATTAAGAATTAAAATAAGTATCCTGGACTAAGATACTGTGCAGATCTTGGCATGCATTTACTCACCATTTTCATAAACAGACAGTGATTTACCAATCAAATTTTAGCACTGCTGCCTTTGAAATAAACTTTAAATGAAATCTTCCCTTGTAGACCACATGAAAGGACTTTCCAAAAGAATGTGTGTCTCTGTCCTTAGAAGAGATGTTTCTGGGGGAAGCTGGATGACAGCAGCACGGTACAGTTGATGTTATCTGAGGAAATCTCAGCAATGAGAAGGAAAAAAGCCACTGATGCTTTAGCTCCACTCTTGCTAAGAGAAAATGTAGGGTTTGAAAGTGAGGAAATCTCCTGATATTTTATGTAAGGATGGCAAATGAAGATCATGCCCTGATGGATGAACAATGAAGAAATACTATGAGCTGAAACACCTTGAATTTTCTTTCTGTTCCATAGGTTGTTTCCTTTCAGAGAGAAATGAGGAGCAGACTCCCTGCTGGTACTCATACAGCCCACCTCAGAAAATTTTAAGGCCAGACTAGAGGCAAGCCTAAAACATTCATTGGACTCATAATTACATAAATACATAATTAATGAATGAACAAGCCGCTTTTTGCTCACCCTGATTCATCCGTCCCACTTCGTCTACCTACTGACAACGTAAAACCTTTTGGAGGACAGGGCACTGGCTGCCCTCGTGTTTGTACCGAGGCCAGCGGGATGGTGGCTTTGCTCTGCCACACATATTACAGGGCATAATCCAGCAAAGAACACAAGGTATGCCCAACTCTGCACGTGAATAGCTTTACTGATGTCAATGAAACCACTTATGTCTGTAAACTATGCACATAATTAAATATCTAGTTGGACTGAAGCCTAAATCAATGATTCACTGACAAGTCAGACTGCCCGCCTCTGTGACTAGATTTATAGCTATTTTTTTCCACACACATACAGTAGTGTCCTGCACTGCAAGACTGTGCCACTAACGCTGGTATGGGACTGTCCCCTCCTGAAAGACGCTGGTGTACGTAGGAGCAGATGGCCCAGCACAGCCTCAGACAAACAGAGATCAAAAATAGAGATGTTCCAACCTGGGAGATGTTAACAGCCAAAGAAAGCTTATTTTTTCTTTCAAAAACAGCAAGTCAGTTTTCCCAAGACCCTCAACCAATTTGCCCTAGAAAAACAGAAACAAATTTGGAGTTGTTCTCATTTTTCCTTGCGCCCTTCTTCCTCCAAATCCAACATCTGTCATTTAGAAACAGAACGACCAAAGAAACTCATATTACTGGCATAGCAACTGGGAGATGAGACCTGGAAGGTCTGGCTTTCCTTTCCTGTTGCAAATCAAAGAATACATGAACTGAACTGTCTGTAAACCCAGTTGTGTGTGCCTGTGCTTCCTAATGACAGCACAGCTTGTCAAGTAACGCTTCCCTAACAGAATACACAACTTTGCTGCCAGAATAGTTTTGATCAGCAGAAGAGTTGCAGAAGTGTTTGCTGTCCTGTGGTAAGAAGACATGAAGCTCTGCTCTTGAGGCTTCTTGGAAATATCAGAAAAACATTCTTTTTCTTTATAATTGCCTCTTGCTGTTTCTCTTTTCGTGTTTCCTTTGTCTATTTGTCTCTATCTTCTCTCTGTCCGTACTGTATGAAGTTTTATTCCTTCTTCATTTTTAGTATTAAGAAGTTGTTTTTATAGTTCAGCCTTTCCAAAGCAGCGAGAATCCTGATTGTCAGCAGCAATGTCTAGACTTAGTAAATCCTTAAATTCAAGGCCTTTGCCCTTGAGAAAGAGAAATGCAGCAGTACACGATTGCACACGTTTTTCCCGGAGCAATTTCTGGTGCTTTATAAGGCTTACATCTTTCTGAGGCTACAGCTTGTTAAGATGAAACTTGGCTCAAGTTTTGGACTGAGAATTCAAGGCTATTCTATAAATGCATTCAATCCCACGGGCTGTTCAGGTCAGCTGTAGTCAACTACCAGCAGAGCTTCTCTTTTAACAGTAATACCTGTCCAGCAACACAACTCAGCAACAGAAATCCCATAATCAGTAGGTGTGACTGATGCGTCCTGCACTCATGATCCCCCAGTAAACCCCCCTGTGCTTTGCTTGCCTTTTTTTTTCTTATATATATATGATTAAATATAGAAAAATAAAGGATAGAGCTGCTGAAGGTTTAGAAGCTTGTAGGGATACTGAGAGGCCACAATAAATGGCTAATCAAAAAAAAAAGAGCTACACAGTAGCTTCCCCATTAATTCACAGAGGTAGCATTCAAATTCAAGATGCCAAACCCAAGCTTAAATAACAGACCCGAGAAGAGAGGTGCATGTTCAAGGAAAGCAAGAAACTGAATGCCAAATTCATTCAGCTCAGCCATTTTTTCTTTCAACTTTAAAATCAATAATTCCATGTCTTTTGTTTTTCTTTTTGAGGGAATAAACTAAATCAAATGTTTATTCTAGTCTTTTAACTTCTAGTGCCTGCCCTCCAGTCTCAAGGCTCGTGACTCAGTTGAAAAGATGACGTTAGATGATTTGCAACATTTCCATGGAAAAAGAGCCCAACCACAAAACTCAGCCCCATTGTCCTCCTCTTCACAGCTGAAATACAAGCAGTTTCTGGGCTCAGGGTAAAAATGCAATACAAAAGCTTAGAGACCACAGAGCACCCAGCCTTTAACCCAGTGGCTCACTTTGAGATGTGATGCACGTCACTTGTTTTTATGACTGCAGAGTTGAGCTGCAAATATTTAAACCAAAGAAGAGATGGGAATTGGATCAGAACAGCAAAACAAACACACAATCTGAACAGTTCCCTTTTCTTTACACAACCAGCTCAAGCAGAGAAATTTCACCTGTCAAAGGGAAAAAGTCAAACACATTGGGATACCATTTGGGAAATTCTCCATCTCCTTCACATTTAGCTCCGGAACTGTTAACTAGTCCCCATCAACTCCGTGGCCCAAACTCCCTTCCTAGAAGGTGAAAACCATGGACTATAAAAAGTTTATTCAGCTTATGGGTTCAGATAGTTCTGCAATGACCATATCGGGTTTTCTGGACGCAAAATCTCCATGATGTTAGGATAAGGAAGCACAAACACGCTGTTGCCAGAGTCAGTTCAGAGGTGTACCCATGATGAAAATATAGATAAAAGCCGAGGTAGGTAGCCCACTTGGCACAGCTGATTGACTTTAATAGGTGTTGATTATACTGCTCATATTGCATGAAATTAAAAAGCTTACAAATGTTATGAGCCATTACCCTTCCATTTAAGAGAGCTTATGACAAGTTAGCAACATTTAATGAAATCCTTTTCCAAATGCCATACGCGGCCTCCACAAGACTTTGCTTTGAAATGCAACTTGTGGAGTTATTTTTAAAGTTTGTTTACTTCAGAGCTTTCTCTCTTGCTCTTCTTTGGGATACTCTGATTTTGCAGCTGGCAGGATACTTTGGTTCCCTATTGTGTTTTCATAAGATAAACAATGGGGAACAAAGTAAGATTTAATTCTGGTGTTATTGGAAGTATCCCTTCAGCCAGTCTCCAGAATTTCCTTCAGAATTCAAAGCAGAGAGTCTTCTGGCCAATTTTACTGGGAATGTAAAGGGAAATGTTTTCATAGTTGCTGTAAAACTTACTTAAACTTCCACCTTTCCAGCACAGTGGAAATATCATAGAGCCACTAACTGTCCCCAAAGCAGCGGGGCAACCAAGGTTCAGCCTGAAGTAGGCTCTGTGGATTTTATTGCTCAAGAATGAAATTTACTAAGAGGAGAGCATATCAATTTTATAAATCCCACCGGACAGTCACAGGCGACTGCCACACGTGGACTCAAATCTGCTTTGGATGGCAATGGCAACAATATCTGTGCATCAGGGGAGGGAGCTTCTGCCAAAATTATGATTCTTGCAACTTGCTCGGCTGTTTCTGTTTATTTATTGTTTGTCCCACTGATTGCCAGCTCTCCTGTCTGTTGATAGTTGTTGGGCAAGTAAAACTCAAACTGAAAGAGACATTTAGAGCAAAAGCACACTAGCACAGAATCTAACAACCGGGTATCTGGAGAGGCACCACAACAAAGGCTTAACAAACCCTACAGGGAGAAGAGGAGATGGTCAGGCATGGCTGCAAGCTTTCTTCTGTTGGCTGTGCCACCATGAGCAACCTTGTTCTTTTCTTTTAATTATTAGGGCTTTTAAACAGTACGTTAGCACCTGCTGCCAAAAATCATCAAAGAAGCAGTAAGCTATGAAGACGCAGCTAGAGGAAGTATCATGCTTCAGAAGTCGACCTCGGGTAGTGTGACTTTATTCTACCTGAAGGTACAGAGGCAGCTGAACTGCCCCAGAGACAAATGCCAAGAGACCAACACCTCCATCAGCTGCCGGGAGCTCTTACAGGCTCGTTTATATCAGACTGTGCAGAAAAGATCATTCTCTTCTTTGAAGAAGCAGTCACTAAGGGAATAGTTAAATGCTGGGAGAAGTAATGGCCAAAGAGGTGGTGGGAGTGTGCAGGGACTGCTAAGTGACAGCAGCACGGTGAGACAAACTTCATTTCCACCCTGTGATGGTTTCAGAGAGCATGCTGAAATCCTTAAGCACGTTGCTAGACCAAATCATCAGGAACTAATTCAATATCCTTTTATTGCTCTGTAAACTCCGACAAAGGAAGAAAAGGAATTATTCTGTCTCCTTCCTCAAAAAATAGCAGCCGTCTGTCACGCTATCTCTCTGATCTATCTTTTTACTGAAAGCTAGATTTCTACTACACAGCTTGAGCATCAGACAAAGTTGCAATTATCTTGCCATCTGCATTGTCTTTCCTCATGGGCGAATGTTGCCTTTTAATCCAAATTAGTATGTTATATTGTCTATAAATATGTATTTATGGCTCTGAGGCAGGTATGCCCCATTGTGGGCACATGCTATTGTTTAATCCAAATACATGGCTTATTGTTTTTCAGTGCGTATTTTTAGCTTTGAGGCAGGTAGACCTGCAGAGCAAATAATACAAAAGAATACGTCCATTACGGAACTGCTTCTGTGCTTTAAAATTATACCACTCTTCTTCCAGATCGGAACACAGTGAGACAAGAACATTGGCAAAATAATTATTTATCACTCTTAAAAGCTCCCTTTAAAATTTCTATCATTCAAATACTGGCTGGGGAAAACGTAAAGTACAGACAAGCATATTTTATACACTTGCTAGTCTAGCTTTTATGCTGATGAGAACTTACTAAACACCAGTAAAGGGAATAGCAGTTATCAGCCCTAATACACAACTGAGAATTTTTTAGGGCAAACAGATGCCCTTGCAGAATCACAGCCAAGTGTTAATGACAGGCCCACTCCTTCTTCCATTGGAGTCATATACTGCACAGATTCAAATGAGAGCAGGTTTGCTCCAACGCTGAGCAAGCATGCTGTGCTCAGTGAGACTCTCACTGCCCCAGTGAACAGGATGGGGACCTCTAACATCACCCAAAGAAAGACAAAAGAGAAAGGACACTGCACTTTGCCTCAGGCTTTTTTCTTTGATGTATAGGATTCTTCTTTTAAATTATTTTTTCAGTTGATTAAAAATAATGGGAAGCAGACTTTCAACATTAAAACAGCTAAAACCACTAAAACGTCTCTTTCAAAAGACACTTAAAATCTCCTCAAAATCTGTTCAGTGAATTTTGCCATCACTTAGACCTGTGCACTGTTAGGATAGCCTGGAGCACCCCAAGGCAGCAAAGGATAGAAAAGAAAGGTTGGTGCCTGTGTTCAAATCTGTGTTCCCAGACCCACCCATCAGTATGAGAATCTGCAAGAGACCTGAATGGGCAGCACCCCAGTCAAGAACTTTATTAAAAAAAATAAAAAAATAAAAAAAATCTTTGTCAGGTGAATCCATACTCTTTTCTTTAAAAGGATTCAGGGTAAGAAAATTTAAGCCCATGTGTAAACACTTGCAAATTGAGGTTTATTTTTTCTATCTATGCACTTGAAATGAACACTGAAAGGGCAAACCCATCCTAATCCTATCATAGCAATGTCTTTCTCTGCTTCCTAAAGCTGAGATTATCATCTCATTGGTTGTCACAAAGCTCCTGGCAGAAGTAATTCACTTGATTTTCCTGTATAATCACAGCACAGGATTTTATTTCAGTTGTTGCTGGAATGGAAAATGCAGACAGCTGGTTCTCTGTCTTGCCCTTTTTAAGTTACTTACAGACCTGGATGTGGCAAGCTTCAAAACACCCCAAGTGCACTACGAAACTAAACTTCAAGTTTCAAGCAACCTGCTTGTTAGCATCTCTGCTCCACCAAAGGCAGGAAAATATCCAGTTTTAAATTTCTATTCAAATTAAGGCAATGAAGACCAAAACCACAAAACTGTTGCCATTGCTTTCTAGGTCATAAAATTAAGAATTTGTGCTGCTGCATGCAACTTTCAGTCGAAGTTTGCCTGATTTATAACCCAGCAGATGGCTCACACGATAGTCCACAATAAATTACAACAGTTCGAAAGACAGCTACATTTTGAGAGTGACAGTGCAGCTGAGCTACAGATGGGTTTATAGATGACCCTTCCAGTTTTTAATAATCTCCATAATTTATGTGCAAGTAAAGAAATGCAAGGATTCCTAATCCACCTTCTTGACTAAGTACAAATCACTTTTATTTACACAGGCAATACTTTATGGTCCAGTTAACTTCTTAATTAAAGGCAGCAAGATGTTCATGCTCCATGCAAACGGCATGGAAAATACTGTTCAGTGTGCAATGTGTTCAGCTGGGAGTTTAAGATGCTCTGAACACTCCTGCAAAAGGGAATGCATCTATCTCATTTCTTTGAAACAAGACTACAAGGGTGCAAACATAGCTACCACCAGTTACTATTCATTAATCTCCAGATCAACTTTAGGCTCATGCAGTAACAAGGCTATGCTTATTTGCAGGCTCTGGTGCTTAAAAATAGGCTCCTAACCCAGGAGGCACTACAAAACCAGTAGTACTGAGTTTGGACTAGTATAGGGAAACAACAGGAACAGAGACTCTCATTATATGAAGAGAGGGATTTGTGGGGTCTCTGTTGAATGGGTGAGGGAAAAGGAAAGCAAGCCTGGAGGGTGTCATTCCTGAGAGAGGAGGCAGCGGTGACACAGAAAGAAACTGGCTGGAAGCAGCTTTAAGAAGCTAGTTCCTGACTGATTATAATGGCCACTTCTCCAGCATGAGAAGGAACCATGCTGGTCCAATCCTTCTGCTAAATTTTTTGAAGCTACTCCAAGAAAGATGCCTTTGTTGGGTTGTCATTCATTGCATGCCACAGTAGAGCTGATTCCGTTCTTGGCTGTAATTTCAGCTGCAGTGAGTTACCTTCCAAACAGCGAGCAGCTAAATGCAACTACTCTTGTCAGGAAGGTTATGAAGGGAGCAGTATCTACTAGAGCTCTTCAAGGCACAAACTACAGAAACGCAGAGGTTCCCAACACAGCCACTCTCTTGGGATGACATCTGAGGGCTTCTCCTCCTCTCTAAACTTTGGTCTTCCCTTCCTGTCAAATTAATGTGAAAAGGAAACCTACTTTTAAGTGGAAATCCAAAACTATCTTTAAACCAGAAATCACAGCTCCTAGGAAAGCAAGGCTGTGTGTCATTTTAATTACCACCTTCCTGGGCCTTAAGAGATGCAGTGAGAAATTCAGGCTTTCAAGAATTATCACAGCTCATGTTTTGGAGATATTTCAGCAGGGACTGCCCAGCTCTGCCTACAAGCAGGGCAGCATGGGGACAAGCACGGCGAGACCCACGAGTGGGAAAACCCACTCCATGGAGGTCATAGCACTAGCAACTGCTTACACAAAAAGTGATTCTTCCCCTGCCATTTCCATGCAGCACCAACACCCCTTTGTCTACTACACAAAACAACAGTGAAGTTAAATTTATTGGTTGATTTTTTTTTTAATGAAAGTCTTCTATAAATAATGAGCATCTGAGAGTCTTCTGAGCTTTATATAAACCCATTATCTATCACTGTACACAACTTTTTGGTTGTTTAATTAAACATATGAAAAACATTGTATGTCAGCTTATTTCTGGGATGCTCTTCACTGTTATTTGTCATATGGTGTCTGTTATGCTTTGCATATTTAAAACTGCACTCCTGAAAACTCAGAGAATATTACCATGGAACTAGTAGGTATCTTCATCTGCACTACCGACGTCTGCTGAGTTTGGCACTTATTTTAGCAATATTTATCAAGTTCAGGAACTGCTAGTATGCTTCCCTCAAAGAGAATACTGGATTTTCCCCACCCCAGTAGTCATTCCATCATTATCATGAGGAACCTGAAAGCCAGCACAGCCTGTTTACAGAGAAGTCTGAGAACCTATACACAGGGTGTATGTAACCACATAGTTAATAGCTTCCAGGACTCATCTACTGAAGCCAGCAGGAGTGCTCCAACTCACTACACTGTGGATCAGCCCTTCTGGCTTGCAGCTAGATCCTTCTCTGGCTAACAACAAAAATAATCCTGGAGGAGGGATAAAGCAAGGAAGACAGGCCTTACCTTGTATTTCTTGTTCCTCGCATTCATTAAATTGTCAGTGGTGTGGAAACTAGTTTCATAACCTCAAGAATGGGACACCTTTTGTCCCTTCTGCTGTATTAAAATGTAGATCAATATGATAATATGAAAACAGTAAACTCCACAGTAGCAAGAAGTGGTTCTCAGTTCTCTTAGTAATAAAATATTATTCCCAGCCATCTAACTATGGAAAAAGAAATGTAAGTAGCAATATGTCAGTTTATTTATCAAACTGAGCGCCGCAGCTTTATGTTACAAAGTGTATGACATGTAAGGTTCTACGGTTCTGTTTTAATTCAAGGATGAAAACATTTACAGATATGAAGATTTTCTTATTAACTTTTCTTCCTTTAATGATTATGCTTGTTCAAATCAATTCCCAGCCATCTTACAGAGGTTACAACCTTCAATAACCAAATTGGATGTTGTATTGGCTGTTGTGTTGATTATGCTACAAGTTCCAATTTCTACAAGAGCACTGAAATGCTGAGATAAAAGGATGTTAACTTTATTTAATTAGCTATCTGCCATTGTTATCAAAATGGAAGGTTAGTATCTGACTCAAATTAACACTTGGGATGACAGCAGATGACATCTTTTGAAAAGGATCCTGGAAACCCTTTATAATAATTTCAGTTATTTTAAAGCTACTCAGGACACACAGGATTGCACTAGAAAGAGCAAAAGTCACCAACAGTCAATGAAGTACAGCTATGAAAATGTTATTTCAATCACACTTGGGCTCTTTCTCATTTTCAGTTGTTAACATCCTTGCCACTTTTGTTGAGCAGTCTCTCCTAGCAGCACTGAATCTTAACTGCATATAATTTTAAAACACAACATGAAATAGGACTGAGCACATAATATGGGTTTATTGTGCCAGCTAAGAATAGATCAGGCCCTTGTGCCAAGGCATCACCTCTCTGCTCTCTGAGGAGTAACTAGGCAAACACGGGCTGGATTTCACAACTGCCTGCCATCCCTCTGCCTCAGAAATACCAGCTCTCTCAGTTGAAGGTTGTTTATGATTTATCTCAAAAGGAGACACAAAGACAACATAAAACCTCAAAGGTCCTTGAAGCATTTTAACTGTGGCTTACACAAACTAAACCCATATATATCAACTTTGCAACTGCCCAGAGAATATAATATCCAAATGAAGTCCTCAAAGGACACTTACTATCTCACCCCTCAAATTACATTTGCACAGAGTGGACAGAGTAATTTATCCAATAACCATGCCACCCTGCCACTTCATGGTTTCTTACTGCTAGGGCTACAGAAATATGCTCATTCCTTTCCTGACAACTTACTGGTCTTGACCGGATTTCTTTGGCGTAGAGAGGTTTCAAGAATTCTGAATCTCCTTCAAGCTTTAGACCCTTTTCCGTGATTCTCAGGTTCCCCATTCCATCCTAAAACACAGACAAAAAGAAACAACCCCATTAGTTACAATTATCAAATTCACCAGGCTGCCAATAACTGTTGGTTTGTTTTGTTTTGTTTTTTTTTTTTCCCTAGAGGATAACTTGTAAAGCACTGGGAGGCACTGGAGAATGCAATTACTTGTGTTATCCTTTTAGCTCTGTTTCTGTGAAAAAAAAAAAAAAAATTCTATTCAGAACAATCTGCAATGCCCCCCAGTAAACCATTTACACAGATGAAAGATGTTCTTTTAAGCTAGTCATCTCTACTCAAAGAGTTGCAGCGATGCTCTGTGTTAACAGGAAACTATTCATGGCAATATTCACCAGCTGCCTGTATATTAATGTACTTGCTCATTCATAGCAAATCCATATAAAGACTGTGTGATTAATTCTACTGAACTCCATACAGAGAATATGTGATTAATTTTACCGAACCGCCAAAATAAGGTTTGATTATGTAGAAGTATTGCAATAAAATGTGGTATGGAACTTGATCCCTGTTATTTGGGGAAATCTCTGCAAAACATGGACCTTTTGATGGGATTTCTTTAGGGCTATTGGCCCTCAGAGCAAAAAGATGTGGAAATCTGTTGATTAGTTTCAAGTCTCACAGTCTTTCCTTCACTTTTGATATTTTTACGATGCCACACAGCTCTACTGGAACATACATCTATGCAAATATTTGCTCTGGGAGAAGCAACGATACAACAGGAATATTTAAAACAGACTGTTCTCCTTTCTTGGGCTAATTACTGACTTTTCTCTCCCACAATGACTAGCTCATGATCAAAGCCCTTGCTCTTCCCCTTGCATACCCCAAGCACACCCCAGCAATCTGAACCTCTATATCAAAATGTTTGGGTCTCCCGAGTCATGCTTGTGTCCTTCCTTCAAACAACCATTGTAAAGTTCCTTGGCCAGGCACTGACTGATTTCATAGTTGCAGCTATCAGTCCTCACCCTCTCCCCAGCCCTCCCAGACTCCCCCATCCCCACCACTCCCTGTACTTCCATGGCAAAAAAATTCTTGATAAATGCTGTGTTTTGTATTGGCTGCAGGCCTCCAGCAGATGACTGCAAATCTTTCCTTTTCTCTAGAAATTGTTTAGTTTTGTGTGTCCAAGATGTAATGAAGCATCTGACAAACCATAACAGCAAACAAAATAGATGTCAAAATTTTATATGAGTTTTCTTACGGTTTTTATGCATTAAGACAGGTATACGGATACACTGGCACACAGCAGAATTGGACCAAACTATATTTCACCTTTAAGTTGTGAAGGTCATAATTTTAACTAAGTAGAAAGGATTTAGGTTCATTTACGCTATAATTGCTTAGAAAGGGATGTGTGTGTGTAAGAAATATGGTGTGGATAGGGAACTGCACAGGTGAATGTATAATCAAACCACCTAAAATGCAAGGCATTATTTCTAAGATTCAGGGTGATTGTCAAAGTTTGCAAGAGTTGAGCTGCGTTTATCAGAAGAATAACTTTTAGCATAAATTTCACTGACATCAGTAGGGTTTGAGACTTACTCTAGCAAAAGCTATGTCTTCACACGTACAAATTAAGATTGGAAAATGATTGAGAGTTGTGTAGTCAACAACTGCCATGACAATCCTCAAATATACCCCTTAAGGAATCTTTCCACTTTTTTTTTTTCCCCCCAATACACCTGTATTTGGATACACATTTTGCAAATTTTCTAATCCAGCTGCAAAAATTAAACACACCTGACCACCTCCTCTTCCTCCCAATGCACGTGCACCTTCAGCACTGCACGAGGAATCAGTCACTAAAGGTGAATGGCTAACCCAGACAGACCTGCATGAGCTATTGCCAAAAGGCGTGAATTTGGAGGAATAAAAATAAAAGACAGAATGGCTCAGCCGTGCCACTGGTCACTTGCCAGAGGTTCTCCCATTCCAAGAAGTATCATTTTCAGGGTGTGCCCTGCCAAGATCATTCTTGCCAGAGCATGGTGTCTTATGGATAAAGGTAAGCTCAGGAGTGCTGAGCAATAAAACAACCACTGGCACCTCATTTTGCAATGAAAACTGCAAGTAAACTTTAAATAGAGACATATGCTGAAAATGCTACTGATTGCTGAAGGGAAGGGAATGAGAGATGGGTCATAAAGTGCCACTTGCTACATTCCTTGTCCCAGCTGTGAAATATTGGCTTATGAATTCTGGTTGGTGTTGGCACAGAAAGGGTTCATTTTTCTCAAGTAAAAGGATGAAGGAAAATGAATGAAATATGATTATGCACCAAAGAGCCCAGATTAAATTTTGATAGTGGTATGCACTGTGATTTGAGCGGAGTGGAATTATTACAGCTATCTGCAGACCCTCACACGTTTTGTGCTGCTAAAAACACTACACATTTTTTTCCCCAAAATAGATATTTCAATAAGGTTACAAGTCCCAAGGGCTTTCACACTGCAAGGCCTTCTCTGGGTTCATTAAGAAAAGTTACAGGTCATGCAAGCTGGTGTATGCCACATATAGCTGCAAGAACGACCACCTCTGTGAATACTCAGCCCTGAGCACTTCCAGGGCTTGCTGCTCAGCTGAAGTGGGGCAATGCTTCACCAGTAACACGGATCAATGGATAAAGGGACTTGTCAAGTCCAGGGGCTCACATCTATATTCTATCCTGAGTAGTGCTACAGTTCCAGAATTCCACTCTGCTCCTCCCTTGCATATTTCTTTTCCTTTCTCTCCTTCACCCTCTGTCTCCCAAGTGCCCCTCCCCCAGGATTTTCATATAGGAAACCCATGCCTATGGGACATTTAGCTCACAGCTAGCAGGTCCTAAAAAAACCCCAAAGAGGTATCGGGCATATGGGACAATGTATTACAACCCAGTCATCAAAACCACATTCAATTTTTATGATATAAGCAGGTGCATTCTCTTCCCAACCTCTAATCCCCACTCACCTCTTTCTGCTCCTGTGTCTGCAAAGCTAAGAAAAGCTGCACTCCCCAGACACAATCTCTTGTCTTCCCCAGTGTTTGGCATTGGGATGTAATCCTTAGCACTGACTCTTACCACAATTAACTCTGCTGCTCTGTTTCTCATGATTAAAGCTGATAGCTTTTTGTAGTGGCAGTCTGGGTCAACAGGTGAAAAAGGTTGTAATCGGAGTTTAAAGTTAACAAGTATCCTGGCCTCTTACAGTTTAATTACTATGAAATCATATTAATTTATTATTTTCCAGTAGAAAAAAATAAGCAGCTTGCAGAATTATATAGATTCCAAAATACAGATACATCAGGGAGGAATCACTATGTGAAAGACTACCTCATATGTTGTTTTGGATACAGTATCTTCATCTTCCCTAAATTATATCATTTAATAACAAATAAATGTCATACTCTGTTACAGAGAATATATATGAAAGTTCCTATGAAATTTCATGGACTGTGACCTATAAAATGTAGCAGAAAGCTGCCCTGAGGGACAGAGACCACAAGTTTTTATTAAACATTGTGTCTGTGGTGGTATAAATCCTTATCTGCTACTCCACTGCTTGTGAATAAGGGAAAAAAAAAAAGCCAGTATTGATTATTTGATACACCAACATCTGACAATCTTTGTTTCTCCCCTTTTTATTAGTAGACTCCTCAGCAGAGAGTGAATGACTATTGTGCAGGCACAAGCCAGCTTTGTGAGAGCAGGAGGCAGAGAGTTGGGAACTTTCCATTACCACCTGCTTTGAATTATTTGACTTTTTGGTAGGGCATGGTGCAAACTTGCCCATCAGTTTTATCATCTACACCCCCTCTTTTCATGCAATGGCTTGTAATGGGAAGGCATAAAAATTTATGTGCTATTGCAGACTGCTCTGTGTTGAAAGGGGACAGCAATGGTAAAATCCTGAATAATATGAATGTCATTTTGTGATGCTGAATGAGAAAGGATTTTTTTTTTTTTAGTAGCTCGAGAAGCAACTCATTTTTACAACCAATTACAAATGACAGTGTTAGTGTTAGGGGAAGAGCCCGACATTGCTGCTGTATGACCACCAAGGCTCCCCCCTGCCTTTTGATTAGTAATGTGGCTCTACATGGGCATAACGCCCAGCTATTTTTTTGTTTTGTTTTCCTTTTTAATTTTGTGGGTTACTTTAAATTTTTATTTATATTTTTTTAAATTGCATGGCTGGTAGCAAGGAGATTCTGTTAACAGAAGAAGAAAAACCAGCCAGCCTAAGCAGAGACATGTAATTGCTGTGGCAAATACCTGGAAGTGGTGTTGGCTGCACCATTCTGGACTGCTTACACACAGGAACAGGGGTAATTTTCAGATGAACTGTCTATCCATGGACAGCTTTATTAGATCAGGCTTGGCTCACAGCTTAACCTAGTCAAGACAGTTTAACCTAGTCAATAACCAAGGCAGTGGCAACATGTATTCACTGTGGGCCTTCATGCCAGGATGCCTTGTTCTTTGCAAACAATAAATCCAGCCTCATGCTTCTTTGCACCTCCTCCATTCTTTTGGCATTTCAGAACACAGAGGCAAATTTGCTGTTTATTGAGGTCTTTCTAAGGATATTAGGGACATCAGTGATGGGGAACACACAGAGCTCCAGCTGTCTGCTGGCCACCACCAACACGAGTGGGTGTTTCCCCATGGTTTTTCCTGAGCCTCCATCCCTCTTCAGTTTTCAGGAGAACATCCGCTGGCAAGGTTTGTTTCTGCACGGCAGGTAAGCATTTACTTTTTTACTAGGAATAAACTGAAGTTATGTTCGGCAGTGTCCTGTGGGAGAGAATTATCTTTGGAGACTGCTCATGTCAGATGGCTGAAACACCTGATTATCCTTGCTTGTATTATTGATTGCTGTGCTCTGCATCGCTTCCAGGTATGTGCGAGTTATTACACAGCTCAATACATCCGAAGTTAGGGAAAAAAACAGCAAATGCAAGTGACCTGTTTTTTCCTTCCCCCACTGGGAAGATTTCTATGCTGTTCTTCTACCTCTGACTTGACATTAAATGTTTCCAGATTCCACAGATTTAAGGAAAGTCTGTATAGATATGTGCTGCCAGTTCTTCACAGCCTCAAACATCTACTTGCTCTAACAGGATCTGCCATCCCTCCTTCTCCTCATTTTCCTCAGTAAATTTGTCATCTCGAGAAAGACCCCAGTATCCAGCTATAGATAACAGCAATATAATATTTTCCTATGGAAGCCAGGAGAGCCTAAACACCTACAAGAAGCACCAGTCCTATAAAGCTAAAACTGGTTACACAGCACAGTCCAGAGCAACAAACACTCCAAGGTAAGGAGACAATGTGTGACAGCTTCTTCCTGTGACATAAGACCTTGTTTTGAGACCTTGTTTTCAGGTTTGTGCAGACAGTAGGGAAAACCAAGCCCACAGTGTTACACAGCACAAAATATCCTATCCCTGCATGCACAGATATGTGCTTATGCTTTGAACTGCACTATCAAGTCCCATGTCCACAAGTGGCATTTGTCTCCCTCTTCTTCTGCCTGCTTATTGGCCTCAGATGTCCCTGTCAGATGTCTTACTGGTAGTGCTTTCATTCAGAGGTGACAGGCACAGCATAGGATAGGTGTGCTGAGCCACTGGTGGGTTAAGGAAGGTGACCCCAAGCACCCTGCATCACTGCACGACAGCGTATGTGCAATCTCCACAGAAGGAGGGAGACACAGAGCACAGCTAAAATCTTTGCAGCTAATTGGTGCACTAAAGTGACATTATAAATTGCACGACTAGCAAGTAGCTAACTTACTACTCCCTCCAGAAGCTGGTGACAGTCTGTGAGAAGAGACCTCAATAAAATGCCTGGCCCTGCAGTAATAGGTCACAGGAGCCGGAGTTGAATGAGCAAAGACCAGCTGTGGGAGTCACCCACTGCAAAGTGACCTCTAGAAGCTGCTCTTAAAACTGCAAGAGCTATGTAGGCACTTCTTCCTGCCACAGGTGTGAAGTCATTTGTGACAGCTACCAGAAAGTCAGGAGGCTGCTGACTTATGAAGGAATTATGTGCAAGTGGGGGGCACTGTGTGCAGACCATCATGGTTACTGTAACACTGAGCCCAACCCAAGCTTATGCAAAGCTCAGCACCCTCCCTTCCCAATGGGAACTCCTGGTTTTTGAGTTCCTCTGCATCACTGCAAAAAAAAAAAAAAAAAAAAAAAAAAAAAAAAAAAGAAGAGGCAGAATATGGGAAAAGGGGATACAATGAGGAGAGCACAAGAATTAAGAGGACTTCTCACATGTACAGCTATGAACCGTGATGCAGAAAATCTTGATTTCGTTCCCACCAGACTCACATGCCACAGTGGTGTTAAGGACATCTTCCACGTGCACGTTCCCACAGTGCCCTTCCCCTCAATCTGTTCCTTCCACATCAACAAAACTCTCCCCACAGCCAATGCCATTTATTACAACAATTACTTGGAGAGCCCTATGAAGCAGTCATTGGAGGGAAAAAGAAACTTAGGAATTGGCTTTAGTAGAAATTAAGGAGAAAAGTCTTACGAAGCAGGAAGAAGAGGATCAAATGTGGTTTTCCAATTACTACTTCAAATAAGTTACAACTGACCAAAGCAACTAAATCCCATCCTTGAAACAACTCCAAACTAGTGTTGGAATAATTTCTAAACAAATCATTCAGCCAGAGCTTGAAGAAAGCTCAGCTCTGGATTTACTGCATAGTGCTGGAACTACTTTGGGCAGGAGATATTTCTTTTCAAAGCAAACTGCTCGTGAGTTTATTCATCGTATGATTATGTGTGGCACAACAGAACCAGAATTTCTATAAAATAAGCCACCCCATTTGACAGTACGTTTTTTGCAGGGAAAAAGATTAGCAGACCTTTTGGGGATTATGAACCCCAACATCGCTACTACACCACAACCATGATTGCAGAATTCCTCTCTAGGGTAATAATTTCCCTTTCCATTGGTACAGCAGGGAATAGATTGAAATTTGCCTTGCACGTCTCCCAGCTGCCTGTTACGGAGCACTTTGGCACTGAAGCATTCTAAAATGAGCCGTGTTCTCTTGAAGGTTTTTCCACTTTCTTGCTCTAACACAACGAGTAAGGTTTCACATCCTAGCAGCAACATATATTCCAAATGCGGCCCTTGAACTCTCCATCTTTTCCAGTCTAGCTCATTACCATAATTAAGCTAACTAGAAGGGAAAAGCCCCATCCTGCAGAAATTTGTGCGCACTCAGAAGTGGAAATAAAGATTCTTATACTCGTAGGAACAAGTACTCTTATAACACAGAAATTTAATAATAAAATCAGCACATAAATTCACTATACAGTTCAGTGGGTCTCAGAAACAGATTTTATAAATTATGGTCTATTACTGGAGAATTATGATAGTCTGATATTAACTGAATGAAGGAAAGAATAAACACTTTTTTTTACAACTCCAAAGATCTTGGACAAAACATCTTCTTTGTCATCACTTCTCCAAATTACATCAAGGCTGAATTAAACTCACGCATCTATATATTGTTGGAAGAAGTTTCCAGCAAGAAGGTGGTTTTTGGTTTGGGTTTTTTTTTGTTTGTTTGTTTGGTTTTTTTTGAGTAAATCCCTTTTGTGTTCTGTACTTACACTCTGAAGTAAGATTTTTCTGAGTAATCCAGTACTTAGCAATTCCCCTTGACAAGCAATGAAGCTGGCAGATTAAGGCCTGACAGTGTGGAAAGGGAAGTATCATGTCTCACATAGTGTTTCTCAAGGTGAGGTCTTGAAAACTGGGCTAATTATTGGGTCATTTCTGTCTAATGTGAACATGCCAAAACAAATCAGGGGCACTGATTGGAGCATAATACCAGGCCTGTTCAAAGAAATAAGGCTCACGTGAAGATGCTCTGGTTTCAAACCCCTGTTCAAGACCCACGCCAACACTCAAGATACCAGAAATAGAAGCACAGGTGAAGAGAGACCCAGCAGGGCTGTGCCCACTCTCACAGGTCCTGGCTATAAGGCACCTTTGGGGATCCACCTCAGCAGACTGGTCCACAGACCAGAAGGGAACTCGCAGGGGGTGCCCGTTGCACTGACCTTCTCAAAACCCCCCGCACCTGCACTACAGACTCACTGCTATGGCAACGTCAGCCTCCGGAGGTGGGATAATCATAACACCAATCTCTAGCTTCCTTTGCTTCATTTACTCTCCTCCACTATCATCTCCTCTATTTCCAAAAGCCAGGAGAAAACAGGGTGGATCGGGAGGAATATTTTTCAATGCGTCTTAATTAATCTGAGCCTGGATTCAGCTAAAATTAGGCATTTAACTGACAAGCCTGCATTTGGAAGATAATCACCCCATGCTACCTCTGCAGTCAGGGGAGAAAAAATGGCAACAGTCCACCTTGCACCCAAATCACTCCCTGGAAGTGCTTCTCCCCAGCTGCTGTTGAGCTCCTCCAAGGTGACTTAGGCATCTTTTCTGGATGCCTGTAGATAAGTAGGATAAACCTAGACCTCTGTAGCATGCAACAGGATTCAAACAGAAAATAAATGGGTTCCCAGGCAAAACAATAAATAGATATCATGAAATAAAATATACTTTAAAAATGTGATTTCAACTATACTGACATAAAGTTTCATCAGGGATTATTTTAATGATTTCTTTTTTTTTTTTAATCAAGGACTCATATCTTCAATAAGACATAGGAGACTGGGTATATTCAATTTATTTGCACAGGTAGGTGAAAAGAAATTTGCTTTATAATACAATTCTTTGTGTTAAGAGGAATCCATAGTCCCTTTGTTAAGAAGCTGCCCTCCTGGCTAAGGAACCACCAGAGAATTTTTATAGCTGTATTTGTCACAAAAATATATGCTTTTGCTCTTCCACTATCAGAATATACTGAAAAATAATTTAAACTCTCTTCCAGACTTATCTACAGCGTGTGTATGACATTGTTGTTAGCAAGGGAGGCTCTGGGGACAGCAAAGAAATGAAAGAACTGAAAGCACTGCTCCCAAAGAGGCTGAAATAAAAATATTGCTTCTATTGCTTTTTGAACAATTGCCAGCAAATAATTATTCATAGTGGAAAATATATGGGTATGTTTAGGGTCCCTCGCCACTGCAAATGGTAGGCAAAGAATGAGGTTGGATCTGTGGAGTGCCTCTATTGCTTTTCAAATAGCTCCACCAATTTACACCCACCTAGTATCTGGCTCCAGAGCAAAGAGGTAGGAAATGGAGGGCTTTGGAAAACGCCTGTGGCTGTTAGATGGTGGTGGCAATCCTTCAGGCACAGTGGGCAGGGTGCTGCAGCAGGTCAGGGCATGTGGAGGAAACCCCAGCAGGCACCCTCCCTGCCTTGCTGGGGGGTGGGGGGATGTGGAGGCACAGCCCAAAGGAAACAAGCCCCCACGGCTTGTCCTAAGACTCTGTGATGGGCTGTGACTGCCCTGGAGCAGCTATAGGGGACCAGAGGACAACCAGCAGTTTCATTACTTGTCATCATTTATTCCTCCCCAAACTCACAGCCCCAAAGCACTTAGCATCAGGACTGACCTACAGCTACCCAGCACACCTTACACGTGCTCTCCCATCTGGGGACAGCACATGCTATACTGCGCGCATGCTTACACACCTTTTACACACCTGGGCACTTCTGCAGGGGAAACTTAGGCACAAGGTCAGTCATCCATCGACAGTCACACAAGAAAGTTGTATTAAAGGAAGAGTTCCTCAGTTTTCTCTCCAGCACCTTTCTGTCTCACAGCACTGCAGCTGAGAAACTATATATATATATCCTGCTCCTAAGAAACAACAGGTTAATTTTAGCAACTTTCAAACGCCAGCAATTCAGACTTCAGATACTCTCTTCTCCCTGTGGTTTGCATTCCTCTGCCTTCCTGCCAGAGATGCATTATGCTTAATGCCCCTGTCTTCCTCACAACATTTTAGTGCACGTTCAAAAGTGTTTACTAAAATAAAAATAACGATCTTTACACAGCAAGGGAACTAGGAGCTTGCTAGTTACCAACCCAAGTCCAGAAGCATCCTGCAAGCTGGTTTTTTCCTGACATAATTTCCAAAATTGTCATCACGGTGGTTTATACTTCTTGAGCTGCAGAGTAACTGGAAAACATTGAGATAATTCTCCTACTGTTTATTTTTTGAGGAAAATAAAGGCAAAATGGCATTTTCCATATCCAGAACTCATGTGTGGGGTGTTTTCAATTTCAAATTATTTATTGAGTGGGTGTTTACTGAGTCATAGGGTACTTCTGCCATATGCCAAGAGATTCTCTTGGAAGTCAGGAGCAAAATATTATGTGCATGAAAATCAGGTGGTTATATGAGCTAGCCAAGAATCACATGCAAAAATATACAACTGCCATCAGCAAACTACAACAGAGGAAGACACAGCACCTTTTTTTAAACACTTTTAAAACCAGAGTCTTAAAGTCACAGGAAAGTGATTGCTCCTACTGTGCTTTGGCCTTTATAGAACATAGCTCTTTGTGTCACTTCATTACAGAAATATGCCTGATTTGGGGTTATTAGCATTTTTTCCTTCTTCTGCTCATTTTTGAGACATGACACCAGCAAGAACAAATTAAGTAACTCATGATGCATATTTATTTATTTATTTATCCACTGTGTGTAACCTCACCTCAGCTTTTTAAATTGTTTTCACCAGCAGCAAGATCCTCTAAATAATGAAATCTTTGAAAATAAATACTAAGTGTCTCAGATCTGGATTTCCTTCATGAAACACCTTTGAACCTTCTGCCAGGCCATGGGCATTTGGGATGTGGGCTGCTCCTGAGTAGAGTTCTGCAGCAGCATCAGCATGAGTATTGAGTGAAGCCCATTCCCTCCAGCCTGGCAGAACAAGCAAGGGTGAGCAGAGTGCATGATGCTGTCAACTTAAAACACCTTATATTCTCCAGTGGGTGCCTGCAAGGTTTGGCAGAGGCCCTTGCTTGTGCTCCCTAGGAACTTTTTAAAGAAAATAAACAAGTCACCAGGAGCAGCCACCTAGTCCCCCGGGGCAGCCCTGACCAGTGCTTGGCACGCTTGCATGCAGATAGCAGCACTCAGGGAGATGACAGACAGGATTAGGCTATGTTAAAATAATATTAAAATGATGAACTCTGTGGTATGTTCTCAATCAGCAAGCACTGCTGGTTGGGAGTGCACTGGTATGCTCCTCCATGCAGCCTGGTACAGGCACCATCAGGCTGGTGCAGAGGCATTAAGAGGGACTCAGCTCTCCAGACAAAGATTTGAGGGCAACCAAGACTGTTTTTTTTTACCAGCTTTTGGTAATTTTGGCAGCCTGTGCTTGTTACTGCCTTGCTAAGGCTTTTCTTTCTGAAAGAAGAACCACTGGGGGATAATGACAAATAACCACTAACTGCTGAACTTGGTTAAGGACCAAAAACGCTCGAGAAAGATTTTTTATCCCTTAAAAGAACACAAAGCATAAAGACCGCCAAGGCTAATGTTTGTATTTCCTTTTGGCTCTTCTTTGGATGAGCATTTAGAGCCTGTCTTCAGACTGCCTGAAGCCACAAGGTTTCTCTCCCTTCTCTGCAATGAGGCTGCAGGTCAGCATCTTTGCCTGGGACATGGCTGTGACAATGGGGTAGGAGCTCTGCAGCACTGTCACCTCTTTCTTTTCCCAGTCACCTAAATCCAAACCAAGATTTCTCTTTCTTGTTTTGGCTTTCATCACTGACCTACTTGACAACTATAGTGAATTTAATCTCAGAACACTCAGGGATATAGGGCACAAAATATTTTTCCCAGGCTACAGATAAAGAATGTAGTTTCAGGAGCTTAAATGGCTCAATGGGACATTTTGGTGACTGGAGGAAATTTAGAACCTTATGATAAATTTGGGATATTAATGTAAGAATAAAGTCACACTGCTAGAAGCAACATCTTATTGACACAACTGCTAGAAAGTTGCAAAGGTAATAAAGAAGGAATTGAGATGGATTACTGGTGATATGCTTTTGAATGTCTATTACTCAGTGCCAGCTGTTGGATATCTTTGGAAGGCCTTAAATACTTGGGTGAAATATCTTTCTCAAATGGGACTATTAATGAACCTAACTACAGTAAGTGTGGTCAGTGATTTGTTACTGAGGAAGAGGTAGTAATACAAGTGTTATAGTTTATTATTCTATATTGGTTATTTCAAGTCTGTCTTTTTTGGCATTTTAAGAAATGTCTGGTTTACAGGTACCACTATGGCAACATATCATGACTATTTTCTCTATTTTTAAAAAAAAAAAAAAAAAAAAAATCAGTTTTGTTTTTCTTTCAGCTATTGGTGGAGTCTTAATGACATCAGCAGTCTTGGCAATCAGTGGAATATGCCACGTATTTCTAGGAAAACCTCAAAAAAATAGCTAAAATTTCTAACATGGGGATTGGGATCAGCTCACAGGAATACACTCCTATGGGATATATGATGCTTAATCAAACTATTTCTAAATTATGAAACATCTGACAAGAATGTCTTTAATTAGTGCTCCAAACTTTTGCAGGCTGTGGGAGACATTCCTTAGAAAACCATGTTTATTCCTCAAATGCTTAAAGATTATGTCATAATGTTTATTTCCAACATTTGTTACCAAATGCAAGCAGCAAATGCTGCAGATAAAATGTTATGAGACTTTGTCAGAAGTTCTAGAATCTGTTAAAATACAAGACATTGCCTCAGTGCAGGGTATTTCTATTAAATGAAAAACTATTTAAGTATTTGCTAGTGGTCAACAATAGCCTTTCCAAAATTAAAAAAAAAATAAAATAGAAAAAGGAGAAAGAAAAAACCCTACAGTTCTTACAAAGTGGCAGTAGAAGTCTTGAAGCTTGAAAAGATGTGTTTGGGAGCTGAAAATCCTTAGTATGTAACTTAAGGATAGTTTCAGTTATTTTGGTCAGAACTTTAATTTCTGTGAAATGATGAAAGAACTAAAGGAATATCTCAAAAGGCAGACTCAGCTGAAGAAAAACAAACCTTAAAACACTAATTATATAGATACAGAGAGTATTTTTGCTACTCAAAAAAAATAAACAGAAAGAAAATTGGGATTCAGCTGCAAACTCATTACCAACCTGCATTTTCAAAGCTTACTGATGTGTCTGTGGCAAATATTTAATAGAAATTTTGAAATTTAGAGTAGAGCTCTGGAAAGCAAAACTAAAATCCCTCTGACTCCGAGTCATCCCTCATTGAGCATTTCTTTAATCTCAAAATTTTATTTTTGTCTCAGCTTGGTCACCTCTTTCTACTCCTGGCAGCTCTGCACTGCTTCTACAATACAGGCATATGACTTAGACATCTACTATGAAGCTGTGCAATGAGTTTGTTAAAGTCCTGCTAAAGGTTTGTGTTTTTCTTCTCCTGCTTGATCACTGCTACGGGGGAAGAAAATCTTATGTAAGTTAAGATAATAATAGCTTCGCTTGTTAAACATCAGACTAAGTATTTCTGGAGAAGCAATGGAAAGTATCATCAGTAAATAGAGAAAATAGGAGGGTATAAAACTCTTAATAGTCATTAATTTGTCTTTTTCAAGACAGCTCCCTGAATGATGTGCAGGTAACTGAAATAAAACACATTAATTGTATTTAAAGAATTTAGTTCATCGTCTTCACCTTTGCCCATTTAAAAAACACCAAGGGTATGTCAAAGAGGACCCAAGTCACCTCCAACAAATCTCTTTGTCTCCTCTGAACTGCTTTGTTTACTGTGACATGAAAGAGGACCCTCTGCTGCTATTTTTTTTTTTCCCCACCATAATTCATAGCTCAAGACGATCAGAGTCCAAACCTCCTTTGGCTAGAATTGTCCACAGAAGCTCTGCAGAGGTGTTGGATGGCGTGTGCCCAGGCTGGTCCTCTCACGGATCACAGGCCCACCTGCCCCATGGCCACACAGGGCTTTCAGGCTCTGCAGAATGGAGGACATGTCCCAGGGGACTGGGAAAGGGCACTGGAGGGAGGGACGGGGTCAAGTGATGGGTGGGAAGGGTGATGCTGCTGCTCCAACACACAGGCATGAGCTCAACAGTGTTCATCTCCAGAGTCTCCATTTTTCTCCAGACTTTGCCTGCAGACCATACAGGTAGCCTTACCTTGCCAAGCGAATGTGCTCCTCCAAATCCAACATGGGTACATCTACATGGCACTACCCAGTGCCAGACGAGAGATACTCGAGGTGCAGGAGCTGGCAGAGGCAGCACTAAAACTCCAGTAGTGCAACACTTCAGTGAGTTCTAAATAAGTGACCTTGTGGCTCCCTACACAAAACTGCACCATGGAGTACAAGTTTACCCATATGAGCCTTCAGCTATTTCATTTCCTGCAGTTCTCTTGTCATCATTTCATTACACGTTGTCCTTTTCCAGTGAAACTACATTTTACTTAGAAAGGGCTATGAAGAATAAATGCAGCTGTAGTTGAACAAACAAGTCAGGTCTGTGGGTGTAGCAAACATTCAAAGGAATCTTGTAGCAGTTTCTCATTTACACTGAATGAACTGAACTCCACTTTGCTATATAGTTAGAAGTAATTGCTTTGCCTGCATAGCAACTAATTTTTAATGATTCCTTTTTCAGCTGAATCGTATGCTGTTTTGTTTTTTTTTCTTTTTTTCTAACAGATTTGTTAGAGTAAGGCAGAGATTCCTAAATCACTGAAAAATACAATTTTGTTTATTTAACTTTTGGATGATGCAAACAACTTATACATTTACTTTTTAAATTCTCCTCTGGCTATTGATTTTGTACATTATTAGTGTCTTGTTAAGCTCATTATAGATCTTCCAAAAGGAGTCACTTAAATCTGTAAGCTCTCCATGTCTTGGCTCGTAGCAGTATTTGGGAATGTGTTCAAATATTTGTGTTCTTCAGGTTCCAAGAAACATCTTATCTGTGCCTACAATCACTCAAGGAATTTTGGGAATAAGCTGCCTTTTATTTTCTGAACAAACAGAAAACATTTGACAGTCAGGTTCTCTTTCAGCTGAGGAACACAGACCCTGCCTTACACTAGTTAAGGGCTGTGTGTGTTCAAATATTCCCCTTTGCAACAAGCTGGCCCCATGCAAAGGGGGAGCCGTGTGCATGGCCTTGCTGCAATGGGCTTTCTCCTCCATATTGCCTGGAGTTTTGATGAAAGCCAGTCTCCACATTAGTTCAATTAGTTCACTAATATAACATGAATTCCACTTCACAGACTTCAAGCTCCTGTTCATTGCTCATGTTGTTTTAAAGACCCGCAGTTAACAAAAGCTTGTGCCATGGTTAATAGAGGTAATATCTTTAATTGCCTTAGTCATGAAACATCAACAGCTGTCCTAGGATTACCTACAGAGCGTCTGTTGGTTGGAATGGGAGAACAGACAAATGCCTATTAATTCAAGTTAATTAATGACCTTATATACTCTAGAGTGGACATTCAGTAGATGCTTGTTCAGCAAAACAAATGGGTGTGTGCTTAATTGTGGTTCATTCCAGGCTGATCCATTAACTGTTGTGTGTCTTCTCAAGAAAGCACGTTCATTAACTCAAGTTAATTGCTATTCAATTACCTTGAGTTATAGCGTGTCCCAAAACACTGGTGCAAACAAACCCCCTAGAGATTTCATGTACTTTAACTGTTAATTAAGCAATACCACATATTGTTGGTAACTGATTACATCCAGTTTTGAAATAGTAACTTCATAATTATGCTTAAATTGTTTCCGATCAGGATTTTTTCAGATCACCTATATTGGCAATTGGAGTGATAAAATTTCTTTCCTTGTAATAAAGCACACTTGCATTAATACTATTGTTACTGCACTTGGCCAAAGATGTTCCCTGATATATATATATATATATATATATATACACACACACACTTTTTTAAGAAGCCATTTGTTGAGATAGAATGAACAGTATATATTTGACTTATCTCAGAATGACACTCATACGACAGCAGACGTTTTGTATAATTTAGGGTTCTTTCTCTTAATTTTGAAATGTTTCAAGATTTTTCCACAGTCTTTTAGCAGAAATTTCATAAAGGTACCTTACCATTTCATATGTTTTGATTTTTTGATTCTGGCTAACAGAAAGACAGCACGGGCAAAGCCTTCCTTTTCACAAAATACAGCAATTCTAATAAACAGTAGCTTGACAAAGATCTCTAGACAGTCAGCACAGCAAGGAACTAAAGCTTTTTAACAGTAATGAAAGCCAGCGACTGAATAATGTGCCGGCATCCCTCTGCAACACTGACATGTATTTAAAAGAATTAAAATGATCAATATGTTCACAGCCTTTGAAAAGAAGAAAAAAGTTAAGGCAATGACCTTAGGATCTAACTTCATAAAAAAAGAACTAATGTAAAATTATTTTTTTAATTTAACTTAATCACTACATTAAAAGTAAGGAAAAAATAATTAGTGAGAGCTAAGACCGAAGGCAAAGCTGTAGCAATAAATGTTTTTAAAACTGGTGAACGCCATTTGAACATAATTCTACTCAATATGTCCTCCTGAAACTAATGGAGCTTCTCCTGGGCATTTACATCAGATGAACAAAGAATAATTGGGAACATTTAAAATTACTGTACCCATCCAGCACTCTAAAGCTTCTCCTGATGTGAGCTGGGGATGTGAGGAGGAATCCCACCCCAGCAGCTCCTCATCAATCACTCACCCCATGAAAAGCTCTTTGCCCCAGAGGAGAATTTTATTGCACCATCAACAAAGCAAAGATAGCATAGGCATCTATTTGCTCCTAATATTCTTCAGCCCATGCCAAGAGAGAAGCTTTGCAAATTTTGCAAACTTGTTAAAGTTCTAAGCTTCTGAAAAAAAAAAAAAAAAAAAAATGAAACTGGGTTTTGGATGTGTGTGTCTAGAAGCCTACCCAGCTTCTGCCAGAGCAGCTTCCAGGGCTCCTGGTTACTGTATGGTTGCCAATCAGAGAAAGAAATGATCCTGGTTTTGGTCTCCTGTGTGTTACTGGAAAATAGGGAGAAGTGGCACTACCGGTTCTGAATGCAGCTCTGCATTGCAAGGGTTGCCTGATGGGCAACAGGAAGGGAAGACAGAAGGAAAACAAGTAAGGGATAAAAGGGATAAGGTTTATAGAAGGCAGTTTTGTTAGGAATATATTTAAAAGAAAACATACATAACAATGGCAGCAGATTTCTTTGTTTTTAAACCATAGAATCAGAAGATCAATTGCTCTAACACTCATTAAATCATACAAAAATGAACCGTCTGCTTACACTCACTGGAGTGACAGGAATCACAAGCAATACGCAGCTCTTCCCACCCTGGGCTACATTGCAAAAAGCTATGGAGAAGTGGGGCAGGGCTGCAGCAAAGGGATGAAGGCACTCAGGCAGGAGATATGATCCTGTATGCTGCAGAATGGACTCCAGCCCCTGCCAGTTACTCTGCCTCCCTCGCAGGGCACTGCTACACAGTGAGATCACAGAGCCATGGCTCTGAGCTCCAGGGGCTGGAGAAGTCCTGATCTGGAGAGCTGGGATGAGCATCAGTCATCAAGGCCATGTTTTATCACTGACACCTGCTGATGTCTTGATGCCATTGATCCTATGACTCCCTTTAAGCCAACATACTTTCTTCCCCTCTTCCTCCTCCCTGGTACAGTAATGAATTATGGCACCTCCAGTGCCAAGCAGAAGAGCCAAGCCAAGCCAAGGAGAGGCTGCAACAGGGCTGTGCTGAGCTGCATAGCATATGGTTAGCACTATCAAAGCAGCCAAAACGCAATAGCAACTCGCAGTGAATTTCACACAAGACTCCCATCAGGATCAGCTCTTGCCAGTCTCTAATATCAGCATAATAGAAGGGAAAAATTTCCAGGCTCTGCAGAGCCAAGGAGCACATTCCCTGCAATAGGAGAGGGCCTTGGGAAACAGGTGTGAAATGACACCTGTCTTCTGAAAATCTCTTCAATGTCTCTGATTCCCTAAAAAATGAGAGGAAAACCCAATCCCCTCTGTCAGAGCCTAAAAGCCATGTTGGATACATCTTCCTTCCAGTGTCAAAGACCATGCAGCTCCTGGGGGAAAAAAATGCCACTAACTTCCCCCCACTGAGACACTGGAGGTTGTTCCAATACCACAGGTTCAGCACCCACATGCTATCACCTCATGCAGTGGCATGACAATTTATTCACGAGCATTTAAAAAAGATTTTACATTTCCAAAGTAAAACATGCTGCTGATTCATTTACCCCAAATTAAAAAGCTTCATCTTCATCTCTCTCTCTCCCAAATTTAACTTTCAGCATTTTAATTGTTTCTTCCTTCATTGTTAGATCAATATCAATCGTCTTTAGTTACCAGAACTTGCATGTTCCTGAAAATTATGTTAAATTTAGATGCTAATGAAAACTGTTTACACTGCTTAACCACAGAAATGAAATCTCTATTACAAACCATAAAAACTGTTCGTTATAACAAGAAACCTTAATTTCTACCTCAATCTCCTTTCTACCATCTGCTGCCCTACACG
>NW_008595811.1:65998-91456 GCF_000691845.1 Merops nubicus
CAGAGACCACGGACTAAACAAACAGTAAAAAGGAGAACTGTTAACTTTGCTTCACAACACAACAAACACTAAAAGAATTAAACCAGTCCCATTAACAATTAGACTGAAAATTATGTTATAAAGCAAACTAATCCATGTATGCCAACACATGCCAATATTCCTTCTCTCCAGCCATCTTCCCAAACATCCCATATAGAAATAGATAACTGACTCATAACACCCTCCTAACACTCCTAACTCCCAGAAGGAGTAAGACAAAAACCTCCCAGCCATTAAAAGAAATACCACAAACACACGCTACTGTTGCAATAGGTGATAATTATTCTTTCAGCTAAAGCACTACACAATTAATTAGATATAATTATTTAAGGTATTTGTGTTTCAAATATATAAATAATATTTGCTCCCTCAGAACTGGCTATGTGAAACACTGAGACTGCATCTATGACTGTCATTCCCGGATGTCTTTCTCATAGGTCACCATGTGTCTTTGTACAATTACAGACACAATCATGTTCTGGGAAATGCTGCATCAATCAGCATCAGCTTCGCTGTGTGGTGGGAGGGAGAGAGCTTAATGCAGACAGTGTGTTTCAGGATAAGGGCCATATTCAGAATGCTGCATGTTCATTCAGACCAAAAAGGTCTAAATCTAACGTAAACTGTCATTCACATTGCATGTCTAGATCCCAAATCTGAATTGTGCACGGGGTGGGGAAAAAGTTAGAATTATTACAAAACCCTAAAACAATGCTTTAATTATTTTCTGTGCTGCAGCAGCCAAGCAATCTTAGTCAGCTTTCCTTTTTATTTGGATTAGGTGAGACACAAACAGATAAGGTAAGACACTCTGCACTGTATTTTACTTCTTAACAGCTGAAAATCTTTTTTCTTGCTTTTTCCTGATCTGTTCCCCAAGAACACTCAGCACATCTCCATCAGGGTTATAGTATGAACAGAACTGTTCCGTTTGTGATGTGCACATTAGTCAGGTCCCAAGAGAGACCAAGCAAAGTCAGACAAACGCAGACAGGCTACACCGCTGCTAAATAAAGTCCCATGAAGTAAGAAGCTAATGAGCTCATTTCAGCAATAATGTGGTAATGTGGTTTAAGCCATCTGGAATGCAGACTGAACATCTCGTTTACTCTGCTTTCTCCCCCTGAGTCCTGACCACCCCTCCCCCCCAGCTAATATACACAACTACAGGGAGATAGTTTTGATTCCTAATGTAAATCCACTGACTCCCAGAGTCAAAACATTGAACTATACTTTATATATATATATATATATATATATTCACACACATACACATAGAAACATCATTCTCTTTATAATCTCGACAATTTAGTCAGGAGCTACAGTCTACCTCTTGACTGAGCTAATTCTCTACTTTGGTTAACTTACACACCTTCTTTAATGAATACATGTTCCTTTGATTAAATTAACATTTTTGTCAACCTAATTAGCCTGAAAAACCTGTGCTGAACCAATCTAAAAGTGACTTCATTACTGCTCATTGGTGCATGTTTGCTACCCATCACTGTCAACTCAACAGGCAAAGGATTACAAGAACATTGGCTTATTTGGCTTTCCATTGCAATTCTCACACTCGGAGCCTGCAGCCAATCCGAGCTTTCAATCGACCTGGTAGGACAGTGACAGATGTTTTAATCATGTGGCTTCATTCATTAGTGCTCATTGCCTGGTTGGCCAGGTTTGTGGTTCTGAGAGTCAGTTGAAAAAAAAAATAATTAAACCTAACCAGCTTAATTACCTTTTAACATTCATCCTTCAGCTGGAACCGTTCACAAGTAATGACAAATTGAAAATATAAATAAAAAACAATTTATACAGACCAATGAGCTAATAAGCACACTAACCAGAAGATGCATCACTGCTTGTCTAGCAAGATAAGCACAAGTTGCTTAATAGGTACTTAATGTACATCAGTTAATGAAATCATACCAGAGCTAATGAACATATATAATTGGGTAGGCAGCTGCCACAAAAAAAAGTTACTGAAACCATCTTGTTATTTCAGTTTGCAGAGACAATTAGAGTGGGCTCCTGAAGACAATTCAATAGTCCCTACTAATCCTGTGACTAATATCGATTATTTGCATGGTGATACCCCTTTGCTTCCTTCCTGATGGACTTCTCATACTCCCCATGAACCTCTAAAATACTAAGTGAACAAATCCAAATAAATTTCAAAACAAAATTAAATAAATTTTAAATGCATTATATTAAAAACTTCTAAAGCAGTGACTGAGTGTCCACAACTCAATGAACCTGCCAGAACTGCTCTCGTCAGCCCTCAGTTCAGATTCCATCTAATGCGGAGGTGAAAAGGTAACTAAAATAGTTTTTTTTACTGAACAAGCTCAGGGAAGAACTACAGCTCACATCTGTGGTGGTGATAATTGATGTCTGCACTGTAAATTTGGTATGAGAGGCCCTGGAAAACCTGTGCCAGTGAAGCTGCTACAGAACAATATTTATCAGAAACTCTCCAGCTGTTTTGACTTTTTGCTTTCACTTGCCTTGTTCTTTTTCTGTCAGAGACCCTAAGTCTTGCATCATTAAATGCCATTCTTCCACTAAAGTATTTCTTCCTCTATCCTCTTCTAGAAAACATTCAAAATATTAAGAAATTTTCATGTTATTTTATATATGGCCTTACAGGAAATCCAAAATCTGCATGGGGTGAGAGAGTGGCTCTGAGGATTTTATTAAATCTCCATTGGAATTTTTTTCAGCATCACCCCACAGACTATTTTTTTTCGCAGTTCCCAGTAGCTGAATCAATACAAGAGAGAAATGAGGCAGAAAGGTTAGAGCACCTCTTTTTCGAGACCATCCTTGAATATACCAAGGCAGGATGGTCCAGCTAGCAGGAACGGTTCCCCTGGCACAGTGGAGAGCCAGGGAGGTGAGGCAGAAGCAGCCTAATGCACACCCCCCACCCAGACATCACCCACCTGCAGCAGACAGGAACTGAAGGCCAATGTGCAAGAAATCTGAAGGTGGGAAAACACGATAGCATGGTCTTCTCTCACACCATTTATCCTCCTGACTACCAAAGAACCTAAACTAAAACTCAAGACCTGCAGTATAATTTAGCAGATCATAACTACATTTTTTTCTATTGATTTTTAGAAAGCTCTGGATAAATAATAAATATTGGTACATGCATTTTATCCCAGTCATATTTTGTTCTTATCTTCTCAAAGAGATATTTTTCCCAAAATATCCTGTGGAGACCATTTGGAGTTTGTTTTCATTTTCAGGCTCTGCTGAACTAAGCATTTGATTCACAGAAAATAACAGGTTTGAAAGAAGGCTCTGGGAAACTTAAACATAACAGATGCTTATTTGTAGACATCTGATTTAACTGAACTGAAAATCCCAGTCTAAATCCTGAAAACCATAAATGTCAGCCAGCTAGAACAGAATAATAACCACTTATCGATATGGATGCACCTAGTAGATAACAGAGTTCCTGGATCATAATATTCATATAACTGCTCTCAGTTTGCTCCTCCCGAGCTCTCAGATTACACCTGGCAGTAACGTATTTCATTTCTCAGTGCTGTGCATTGATGGTTCACAGTGAAGGAAGTGGTTTGTTACAGGCTGGTAGTTTTCTTCCAGTACTAGACGTGAACTATTCAGTCCGGAATTAATATCCGAGGAAGCTCATACAGGATATTCCCAGTGGTGAAATGGCCAACAGCAGCCTTTGCAATTTTCAAAGGAGCCCATCAAATGCAAGCTGACACCTCACACCTTGTAAATCTACATTTCTTAATCTTTGAAAGGACGGAGTCTGTGTAATCAAAGTCAACTCACAAGCACTCTGAAACTTCAATGCAGCCTGGATCAGGATTTGGCTTTTCTGCACCTCCATAAGGCACAACCCAACACTCAAATAGCACTGAAGTTTGCAAAAATCTGGTGAAGGTAGTGATCTGAAAATTTAGGACCATTTGAAACAAAAATCTCAGCACCAAAAATCAACCTGAATGTACAGAGCAGAGAGGACACCAGCACTTTAATGACAACTGTGACATTTCAGCTTAGAAATCCGCATCAGGTCAGACTGTTTAGCATTCAGTTGAGCTTTCCTCATTACTTGGATAAGGCATAAGACACTCGCAGCTCAAATAACTAGTCTGGAAGTCACATTTTGTCCCCTGTGCTCTTGCCCTTTCCAAATCCGGCCCAGATTACCTTCACAAAACATGAGTCACCTAAACATTAGGTGCATAATCTCAGCAAGGTGCTCAGGTTAACTCTAGGCAACAAAAATAGAAAGCAGTCACCAGAGGGTGATTCATCCTACCCAAGTCAGATGCCTACTGTGGGATGTGCTAAATGAACGCTCTCTTTGGATACCTGAAACTTGGCAAAGGAAATTTCACATCATCTGTGTGATTTTCTTGATTCCTTAAGCCAATGTTCTCTCTCAGCCATGTTAACACCACTGCATTTTCTGTTTGTACTCCTAATTACTTTTCATTACATTTTCAAACTTGTTTGAAAATTACTTTGAGAAATTCTGGCAGTTTGACTCTCCCATGATTTCTTAAAATCATGGCTAAAAGCCCAATGAAACATTAATGGATTTTAATTAAATTCATTATGCTGTTAATTCAAAGTGATGTGAGGTAGTCTAGAACTCTGTTACTGATCTCAGTGGGAACTTGGCTGAATATTTTCTGGACAGATGAGCTAACAGACAAGGAGGTGGCTGTGTTAAGCTGACTGGAGATACACTTTCTGTTATGGGCTGCACTTTCATGTGGCAATATCCTAGAACTACTGTATAATGCACCACATATATTTTGTTGGGCAATGAAGTGTTCTCTAGAATTTGATGGAAGTATACCGTAGCTTCAGTGAGATTTTATGCAAATCTCTCAAGAGGAAATATGGATACTCCATCTCTTAAAATATTCATTGAAATATTGGAATAAACCTTTTTTTATTAAATACTCCCTGATGTACATGCAACTGTTAAAACTGGGAAAAGATGAGATGCTAGCATCAGTCACTATAAAGAGTAAAATCAATTTTGTATAAAAAGTAGCTTCTTCAAGTTAGTTGTGAAACAGAAGAAATTGATTACATCACTACATATCGTGAGAAGGTTGCTCTATCATGCTGTACTTGGCAAGTCAGGCCACCAGAAAGAGAGAGAGTTATTAAATGAGAAAACAGTAAGAGAAAAAAGGAAGGACAGTGCCATGAAAAGAAAAAAAAAAGGGGAGACAAAAAGCTAATAATGACAAAGAGACAAGGAGCTCTGCAAGTGGTCAGGAAAGCAAAAGAAGACAAATCACTATACTGCCAGAGAAGTCAAGAAAAGAGATCAATACAATATATATCATGGGGCATAAGTCAAGAGAAATGCATTGTATAATGAAGGGAAGCAGTACTAAAAACTTGGGTCAAGACTCATTGGGTGCTGTATCCTCTTGGTCCTTCTCTGGCAGCATGGAGGGATTTGAGCCACAGGTGGGACAGGGTTGTGCCAGCACAGCCAAATCTCAGCCTGGGGCAACATGTCTCTCCAAGTGACTCTGGAGCTACCTGTGGCAAATTTGCCACAGCTCAAACCAGTCTCATTGCTTCTCCAGCCTAGCCTGGCCAAAGGGTATTTACTACAAAGTGCAAAGCAGACAGAAGAAGGGAGCAGCAACACAAAAGGGGCCTGAGCAGCCCCACTCAGCTGTGAACGCTGCAAAAGGTGCAGGGTTTCTCCACGTTCTTGATGGGGCTCAGTAGTATCTTAATTCAAATATGTTGATGAAGAACAGAAGGCAAAAAAGGTCAGATAAAGACACTTAATATGAAAAGTGAACTTGTAGTTCAAATATTACATGCAGTTCTGCAAATACAACAATGTCCTTGCACCCGTGCTCCTTCTGAGCACACGAAAGTCATTACTTTTCTTTCTCCAGTGGCTTTTAGTAGAATATCCCTTGTATCCCTAAGAGCCAAGCACTCCAGCACATCTCATTTCTGGTGGTGTCAACCCACTGAACAGAAAGCCTTATTCTGTGTTCATAGCTGATAAGCAACCCCACTTAAGATGAACAGGGCACAACCCCATGTGCAGGGCTGAGGTGCTGGCCTCCTTCTATCAAAACGTGTATCAGAAATGTAGTGTTAAAGAAGCACTTCAACATTATTTTGGCTGTTCTGTGACATTGGTATCCATTTTTCCTTGCATTATAGCCTCACTTCTGAAGTTAGAGTAGTAAAAGTAATATTCCGTTGCTACAGGGCAAAACCATTCATTCACACTTACGTAATGTTTCAACAGCAAGGAAAGTTAGTGAAAAATGAGCTTGTAGAAGTGACTCTCCTTAAAGTTAATGTTCCAAGCTTTTTTTTTTAATATGATGTAAGTGAACTTTTACATCCAGAAATTATTAAGTTAGAGGAGCTGGGCCTTAAAGGTGCTATCAAAAACCTGAGGACAGTACAAAACTATAGTACAGCCTGGTAAATTAGATACCGATTTTTTTTTCTTTCTTTTTTATTTATGGACTGCTTGAGATGAATGGATACACAGAAAATAAAAAGGAGAGATTGACATCTGTGATTGAAAACCACACTCAAATATTTCACTATCCACTGACACGGGGAAGAACTGTATCGCACATCATCTGGAGAGTCCATTTAATCTACCAAAACTCCATTAGTAATTACTTACACTATTATCCCTGTCCCAAAAGGCTATTATCTTTATGAAGTAATTGATAGTTCTGTCTTTCCCCTTTCAAAGGTTGCAGTCTAAAATTTTTGAGAGAAAATCAGACTGGATGCTTAAGTGCTGTGTGTCTGCAGCCAGATAAACCCACGTCTAAATCTGTGCAATAAAGATTTCAGCACATGGATAAGTCAGCACAGCCCACCTCACTGGTGATGGTCTACCAAGCTATTTCATCATGCCTGCTCATGATTGTAACTTGTGGTAGAAACTGGGTAACTAGGAAGAGTATTCTGCAGTTAAACAGTTAAGCTGACATGAATTATCTTGCCTTTGCAGCAGACGGGTGGCATTCAGCTGCACAACCTATTCTTTGGGCTCTGCTAGCACACAGTAATCTTGAAAATATACCTGAACATTTTTCTGAGTCACATCCAGACCTGGAGACAGTCTTAGTGTCAGGTGGGCTTGACCAGAAGCGGGGCTCCTAAAGAAAGGATCATCTTCACCTTGCCTCTAGTTCACCATAACTGACAGAGGCTGGGAACGGACTGATTCACCCACGTCCTAACTCTGACAGGTATAAAAGGACAGTATGTGCCCTTTGTAAATATGCCTATTTCTCCTCAGCTTTCATAAGTAACCCAAACCATTTCATTTTAGAAGTTACTTGCTTTTATGCTGTACACTATATAAATGTTTCCATATCTACAGCTGGTCTTGATGAGCAACAGTAATAGTTCTGTTTTGCTTCGGCATTTGCACATGGGGCAGCAGTGCTAACACACACAGCATCCCAAAACCTACAAAAAGGACTGCAACACCAAAACTCTGAAGACATTTAGATTGAGGATCTTGGTTTGTTCCTGGTAGAAGTTTCAGAAGCAAGCACGAGTTACAACCAGGTAGTCCTGAACATGCCTGGGGGCTCTTAAAGCAACCTCTGCGACTCTGCATGCACTGGGGAGGGATGCAGCAACCCTCCAAGTACAGCGTGGGGCTGGCACTTTGGGGCAGGGGGCACAAGGACACTGTGGCCTTGCTGAAGGCCCCAAGTAGACAAAAGCTTATTTCAAAACTCACTAAAGCAAAGTGGCTTTTCATATAATGTGAAATTTGTACATTTTGTCAACATGGATCCATGTTTCTCCTTATGTGCTCAATGTATTTTACAGTTCAAAAATTTGAGACCTTACTTATTCAGCCATAAACACACTTATTTAGAATAATGTTTTTCTGGGTTAGACTCACGTCATACAAAATAAGATTCCTAGGCCACACAAAGGGCACAGTGTTGCATGTTAGACTGCAGTGCTTGCTTTTAGGCAACTTTATGAAGAAGCCTCCCTTCCTTCCTTCATAAAAAAACTTCCATAGTTGTCCTAAATCAGCTTAGAGAATTGCCCATCTCCAAAGGCATGTTTAACTTCCCTCGTTTATAGAGGTGCTGGATAATATTTACATGTTCTCAGTTCTCACTGAGCTTCTCTGGTAAACTCTACTTCTCTACTAACACTACTTCTAAGTTCCCAGATTTTCAAAAGTAAATATTTTTACTTACTTTCTTTATAAGCACACTAGAGTTATTAAACCTTTTAGAAGTTAGTGTATTCATTTATCTGGGTATAAAAGACTCCATCTTCAGCTGTACACAGTATTTTCCATTTACCCTGAATTGCAGGAAGGCTCAAAGTTTTCAGAGGGCTTTCAGCACCTAAGCACACCTGACCCTCACCGTGCTGCTCGCCAGCTTCTCCTGCTGCAGTTGAAGTTTCTTGCTTTTCTCCTTCCCATAGCAGGCAGAGAGATCAGGAAACTCCTGGGACTAACTAACAATTCTTCAACACGAAGATGGGTTGCATAATAAAGTCACACATTTTGGGAATCTGATAATGAATCCTTTTGTAATTCACACAAAGAAACCAGCACTTAAACATAGTGACCACATCTATAAAAGCAGGAAGATAAACAGCCAAACTCATATCACACATTTTAACAAACATTTAGAAAGAAAATACTATTAAAATTGATTTTTTTTAATTATTATTTGTAATATGAACATGGACACAAGATGGCAAAGGTACAATTTGTGCACCTGCTTCTATTTCAGGTATTTTAGACTATATCAAATGATGAGGACTAATTAAGTGATACATATTCTTGCCTGGTTTTTAACATTGTAAGCTCATTGAAGCTGGCAGAACATTTCCTAAAGGCTGCCAAAATCTCAGAGCAGTTCATGGAAGAAACAATAATCAGTCTTAATTGATTTCTGATTCCCTGTCCATCCCATTCAAATTCATCCATGTGTTCCGATATAAATCAATGATTGCTTATCAGAGTCACTTTATCCCAATTTCCCTTCCTGCAGGACGGAGCACAAAAGCCCATCAAGGAACAGTCACTGTAGCTCTATGGGATGCCACCACTGCACTGGCTGAGACCACATCAGGTTTCTTTTTATTTTTGCATAAATTTTGTTTTAAGGATTTCGTGACAAAAGTGTGTATACCTATACACAGCTGCACCTGTAATTTGAGCTGCTATATTTGCACACTTGGCTGTAGATGAGGGAAATTTATTCTGCCCTTTGAAAGTCCCAGTTCAAAGTCCAAGGAACAAGTAAACCCAGCGCTGGCCTTAAATTGTACTACAACATATATACAACACTCTGCATATAGATTAATCCTACCATCTTCCTTAGACAGTTCTGTAAGGTAAATGTTCATGTTTTCATTTTAATATAAAAAAAAAGTCTCGACTGTGCCTTCATTCAAGCATTTTTCTGAGACAAATTCATCAAACAATTTTCATATCACTAGCTGCAGATCTGAACAGGTATCTTTTTCATATCTGATGTTTGACTTGCTCCACTTAAAAAATACACAAGTAAAGAAAAAAATGAATTTGACAGACAGCAGAGGGGTGAGTAGGATGAATTCAGCAATGAGATTCACCATTGCAGCCCAGGTCTGAGCATGACCCAGGGTCTCTGGGAAGCCAGCCCCACAATTCAGCTGTGCTCTGGTGAACAGTAACACAGCCTTCACCAAAACCCAGTTCATCACAATTCAGGGTATTCCTTGAGTTCAGATGGCAAAACATGTTCTGCAGCATATTGTGTATGGGGGAGGGGGGGAGATGGGACAAACCTACTCCTAAAAATAGGAGAACAATTTGCTCTTTTTTTTTTAATTTGGCATTGCGAGTGGTTGGACAAGATGTTCTGCAAAGAGTCCATGGGCTGCTCATGAGACAATCCCTGGTAAGCATTCAAATGAGTGTTTTCAAATGTCACTTGGGACATTTCTCCAGAACCACTTTTTGCTCATTAGAAGGGTCTGACTACTGCCACAGTTGCAGGGGAAGCTCATTCCATTTCTTTCCAAGAACTGAACCTAGCTGAAATATAAACTTCAGTCTCGAGCATTACTTAGCCTGTGGGCAGCACAGCCCCAAGCCACACCATGAAAAAGAAAAAAATCCTATTTCAAACCCTTCAACCACATTATATTCTTTTCCTTTCCTTATCTCATCATCAGCTATTACATTTACTTCCATTCTGCTATAAGCCATTTGGACTTTATGCAGATAAAAAAATACTTTTATAAAGAAATACTATGCATCAAATTCTAATTCTTCATCTGGTTAAAGAGACTTAGTAAAGTGCTTTTACAGCTTCAGCAGGGTTACATCTATATTTCAGGGCTGCTTTGAGGGGCAGTATACCATGATGGTGGGCCCTTTGACACCCTGTGATCTCCCATGCATACATAACTCAAATTACAAAGGCAATGACATACTTATACTACAATTAAAAACATATTTAGTAGTCTCTTAAGGAGCCACCCTTTCCAATTATTTTTTGCTAAAGGTGCACTAACCTCCTGTGGCAGCCCACCACAACGAAGACAATAGTTGTTGCCATTGCTGAAGTTTAAATATTGAGTGTGAAAACCAATTCTGGATTTCCATAACCTTGAAATGTCACCACACATGGATTATACTTATGCTTAAACACAGCCTGCTCTTTTAAACAGAACCTTTAGAAGTCCTCACACACAAACACGGCTTTGTGCTCTTTGGCAGTAACACATTTCACCAAGAAGTGTGTGATTCCATTTGCTGTGAGAATGCAATAAACAGAAGGCGAATGTGTAATCATGCAGCTAGGAAAAAAAGTAATACACAAGCAAGAACAAAAAAAAAAAGCAGGAACAAGAGGGAGAGAGAAAGACAATACAGATAGACGAAGTAGTTTCACG
Organism: Merops nubicus; assembly: GCF_000691845.1. Classification (NCBI taxonomy): domain Eukaryota; kingdom Metazoa; phylum Chordata; class Aves; order Coraciiformes; family Meropidae; genus Merops; species Merops nubicus. The sequence continues at coordinate 76,988 of NW_008595811.1, forward strand.
CTAATTTTTCCATTACACTGAAAAAAAATACAAAAAATCAGTTTTGCTACACTGCAGCAAGGCCTTTTCAACTCACACCTGCCCTGGACAATTCTTCTGGTAACACTGTTGAGGCATCCTGCCCTACCACAGGTGAGCAGCCAGATGCTGGAGTATCCCCAGATCAGGAACCAAGTACTCCTGACATATTCTGGAACCTGTAAATCACGCTTTTCCAGAAAAAAGAAAATTGACCCTTGCCTTTTGCAGCTTTTCTGCATCGATTACCTAACAATTTCCAAAGGTATAATACAGTTCCAGACCAAGGCATGACGATAGCTTGCTACATCACAACTTGCATGTTGGTTCCTGCATGCAGCTACTGCTATTATCTTGTACCTAACTACAGCAGCTCAGCCGATATTTGAGAGCAAACAGAAGCTGCACAATGACAACTTGGCCAGGGATCTGCTCTGCAAATCGCTCCCACTAGCCTGAGCTTATCGAAATCTGTCTTCTCCAGAACAACCTCCAAAACATGACTAATAGGCTGATTCTCTTCCAACAATATCTATCTTGGTTCCTGCTGTAAAATAATCAATTACACTAAATGGAATTATTTATACAGAATAGGAAAGCAGCTTGGCTTTGGTGGAAGTAATATGCTTATCAGATGGATTAAGATCTAATAGGCTTTTCTCTCTGAAAGTATGGCTGCTCCTGATAGTCTATCAAACCTCTTATGTAAATCACTTTGCTCTTGACAACATAAATTAGATAAAAGAACTATATTTTGTTTACAGACCGCAAGTAACAAGATTTTAAATCTATTTTAAAGCTGTGCAAATAGAATCGAAAACTGTGTTTATGAACTAAAATTGCCTTAGCTTATTTCAACTAATGAAACAAAAGTGAACTCTGCATATTTTTTGTTAATACAGTGACTCCATGAAAATCAAATATTTATGTCTTTGGTCTAGACGAATTAATATACAATTTCTCTATCACAGGAAAAAGAAGGCAATGCCTTCCTTAATGAGCACCTCAGCTGAGTATCTTATTTCTGTGGGATCAGCTCAGGAGAGCTGAGGGCTGCACAACACTGTTGAAGTTCATGGCTAGAGGGAAGGGAGCAGCAAGAGCTGATGACTGAAGCATGCTTGGTGAAGATCACCAGCACATAAGGATGCCAAATGTTGCCTGTTCACATAGGCTGCACAGTTAACTGATACTCCATGAAAACTTGCTCAGAAACATATTCAAGAAAATTTACTCAGATTTCTAGGGGCTGCACTTTGACTTCTCTTCTTCAGAAAGACAGCAGAGGAGTCCTTGTACTGCAGTTGGAATAGGAGGAAATGTGTTTCTCCTGGTTTTGGAGATGCATTACAAGTCCTAAAAACATTCTTTGTAATACCTTTGTTACACACAAGTCTAAAAATACATTTCTCAATATATATGCAGTAAGTGGAGGCAATGCCTAAATTAGGAATACATTTAGTGTATTTAGCAATTAAAAAATGGTTTCTTACAAAGCAAAACTTTGGACTTGGCATTGATCTGAAGTATGGGATGAGATACAGATTTGGAGATTTGTAGATTCATTTTTAAAAACTGGGTAATAAATCACAAAAGCAGTTTGGCCCTGTATGCCCATTTCACAGCTCTGGACTAATTAAAATCAAGTAAATTACACTTGACCAAGCCAGAGCTTGGCTAAACAAAAAAAGACAGTGCATGGTAAAACAAATCTTAAATAATTTCTCAAAAGCCCAGATGAATTCCATTATGAGATGCAAGCAAGAATTTTTTGCCAAAAAAAAGAACAATTTATGATGCCATTTAAAAGCCAGTAACTGCTTCTCTTACCTGAAAAATAAATATAAAAAAAAAGGGGAAAAAAATGAGCCCCTGGCTTGATTATGATTCACTGTGTGTATCAGTCCTCTGCACCATGGGACTAGAGTATCTTTTTATCTGTGTTATTCGTCAGGACAGACTGAATAATGACAAGTGGAGTGCTGAGCCGGAGTTTACTCACAGATTGGTTAACATCATTTTGTTCCCAGAACAAGTCTCATCGGCCCTTATCAGGAGTCTCCCAGAATTGTTTGAAAGTTACAGGCAGCACACCAAGAAAATTAATTTCCCTGTCTCCCTCCTAGTGTTGTCCAAATCTTATTACCTTTATTCACACAAAGTAATTCAACGATTTTAGCACAAAGTGCTGCTGCATTTTTGCTTGGTCTGACAAAAAGCAGTAATGTATAATTTCTAGGGACCCGTGCAGGGTTCATTTTCCATTAGGCTTGCAAATGACATTTTCCTTTATATACACAGATTTTACTGCTGTTTACTCTAAATTTACTTGCAGCAATTACGAACTTTGCCCATCAACAAACCACAACATTAAGAGGGTCTTAAGAGAAACGTGGTCCATCCTGCAGCTGCTGTTTGACCCAAGAGTAGGGCATCTGCTCCATGCAGTGAAGAAGCCACGTTGGCACAGGAGATTTATGGCAAGATGGACTGATTTATGGCAAGATAGACTATCCAACACCCTGTATTTTCAAAGTATTTAGATTTTCTAAGTGCACTATCTGAATTAGGAAAAATGTCTGTGAATCAGGCTATGGCTTATTCTTTCAACTCTGTCCTTTCAACTTTATGAATGAAACAAATAGCATTGATAAAATGGGAAGCAGTTTGTACACAGACTGACCAGAGAGATGAAATCAGGGAGAAAGTTTTCAGATAAAAAGAACTGTATCAAGACCTTCTAACTCAGGCCAGGATGCGTGCAACTTTTAACAATGGTTTCCTACAATAAACATAGGTTATATGATCACACTCTGCAAGTCTGCATGAGCAACTGTGGGTCTATGCCATGAATTTTTAAATACTTATTACATTTTTAATCAAATTCAGCAGAGATGATCCTGGTGATTCCATTTACCTTCTGCTTTGGTGGAGACCAGCACACAACAATACAGTAAAGATAACAAATCTATGACTTGAGCTTTACATTTGTTCTCAAAGTGATTTCTAGCATTTTATGTCACATCAACATCTGTGGAAACTGCTCAAAACTATTCACAGCAGCATGGCCTCAAGTGAAAGGTGCTTTCAACCCATTTGAGTAGTCTCAGAGTCCTGGGACTTGTTTAGAGATCCTGCCTATGGCTGTTCCCAGTCCTAATTCTCAGGAAAGTTTTACATCGAAGCCTTTTCATTTCCAGTCACTTTGTTCTGATTCAGACACACAGTTAAGAGTGCAACAGTGACTCATGGGGCAATAGCTAGATTAGGTTTCTGTTCCAAATCCAGCAAATCTAAATATAATCCTCTGATGGTCAGATGTGCTGCTCTGCACAAAGCAGAGCAATTGCACAGTCACCACCTTACACCCCTGCTCCTCTGCCCACCCCCATGCAGGGTGCACACACTCAACCATTTCCACCCACTTCTGTCCATCCAGGCAGGGTTTCTAAAAACTGCAATTAAAAGGGTTGAAGCCAGTTTGGGTCTCTGTGACAGAACTGAGAGAAGGAACAATGATTTGTGCATTTATGCCAGCAGATGGGAGACAAATGAGAAAACTTCAAAGGATGAACCCCTCCTAAAACCGGTGTTGCTTCTGAGCACTGTGTAACCCTCCTTAGGACCAGTCACTTGCTGATCCATGCTACACATCAGCCCACGGCCTGCAATATATCCAGCAGAGAGCTTATAAACTAATTCCACACTCAGTTTTTACCTTCACCAGGTTTGAAGGCTTGCTTTTTTTTTTTTTTAATTTATAGGCTGGAGGCAGCTGTATTAAATAAAATTTACAGTACTTTACTGAGAACAAGGGAAAAACACTACTGCTGCAGACCTCCCCAACATGGATTTCGAACAGATGCTTTCAATGTCTATTTGCATTTTGAACTGAAATTAAAGGGCACAAATCTCAACGGCTTTAAGATCTCTGCCAACAACTTGTGAATACTAACAAATGGCACCTAATGATCCATCAAAATGCATGATTTTTCTAATTCTTCTTTTGGGGAAGTAAAGATTTAACTAACTAAACAAAATAAAAGAGAGAGAAGTGAAAAAATATCAAATAATAAAATCAAGAACTTAAAACAGGATCTTAAAGCCCCAGCTACAAAGCCTGACAGCCGTGCAAAAGTCTGACAGCAGAGATAGGGTTTAATATTCTCTTATATGAGGGAGCTTTGAATCTCATTTAATTTTATCAGATTTAGAATCATTTGCTAGGGGCCAGACAGCCAACTAGTGTAAATCAGTCGAGCTCCATTAACTTCTATGGAATTACAGTTTCCAATTTACATCAGCTGAGAACCTTGCTGTTATGCTACTATTATTAGCTGCTATTTATAATGCAATAATACCTAGAGCAGCCTTCTCAAACATGTGGCTCAACAGGCTTTCTGACGTTGCCTGCAGACACTGGAAGACTCTGCTCCTCTAGTCCATGTTGCTCAGCACAGCAAAGTTGTCTGTATTGTACTACCTGCTGCATATTCAACCAAGTGGACTACTGAGGCTGGAGTCTACCGGTTAACAGCGAAATCCGAGCCTAGGTTTGCTATGATAGACATAGATAAGCATAATAATTACATATATAATAATAACAACCATAAACATAATAATCATGTTTTTTATTATACAAAAGATACCCCTTCAAAAAAACCTCATAGTGACAATCTGCAAAGGATTAGGTTAAGTTAAAAAAAGGGCCAGAGAAATGAGGTAAGGTTACAGGGGAGGTCAGCTGTAGAGCTGCAGGGAGACGTGTGATGGCTGGGTCACTTGCTTCTCAAGGAGTCAAAAATCATCCACATTTAAAGCTGTACAGGGTAACTACAGAAATCCAAATCCCTCAGCTCTTGCAGTGTAAAGATTCAGTTTTGAGCTTAGAATTTTCTAGTTTTGAAAAGAAGTTTCTGAAGTTGATGCACTGGGAATATTCACACTAACTAAATTTAGGATCTAACTTATGTGCTTAAATTAGGTGGCTAGAGACATTCCTCCACATGCCACTCAGTGCAGAAGCATAACTTAGATGCCCTCAATTATTTTCTGAAGGATCCTGACTCTCTCTCAGCTATTAAGAGAGAGGAACATCACTAAGGAACATCTCTCCTCTGTGCAATTACACATCAAAATAGATCAGTAACAGAAACAGTCCCCCACACCCACCCTGGGGACAGAGACAGGTTGTGCTATCTTCTTGTGTCTCTCTCTGTGCTCAGTGTTCATTTATTATGGGTGTACATCCTACTCTGGCACTATCCAAAGGAAGAACTGTCTGTGCCCACAAGGCTCACCAAGGCAAATCAGTTACAATCCTTCACCTTACATTGGGAATGTTTTCTCCCTGACTCTATAGAAAAAACAAACAAAAGAGGACCTGTCATGGTTTTTGGTCCACTTCCTCCATTCTCAGCCTGACCTTCACACAGAATTGGGCAGAGCTCTGCCTGTCACCTTCTAGATTACCTGCAGATCCTGTTTCATGCTCAGATTTGTTTTCTCTTCTGCAATACACAACGGAGGCAAACTCCAATCACAAAGCTGAAACTCCCTTCAGAGCCAAACTGTCTCCAGGAGGCTGACAGAGAAGAGATACCAAAGAAACAATCGTTCCTGCTAACAAATACAGCCAAAGGCCCAGATCTCATGGCACGAGCAACCCCTGCAGCATTTCTAATCAAAGCAACCTGTGTTCATTCCCTGGCGGGCTCCCTGTTTTGAAGCTGAAGTTCCCTTAAGTTCAAGGGCTCAGGAAGAGATATCTAGTGCAGAGCTTTCTCCTTTGATGAACTCCCACTCAGTAGACTTCAGTCTCACGAAGTGCTTAAGCTTATGCAAAGTCCCTCTGAAGCAAACGGGACTGTTCAGGCGCCTGACGTGCAGCCCTTTGCTGGATCAGGGTGCCAGTGTCAGTCTTTCCAAGCTCTATACATTCTGTTCAGACATTTTCTAAGGCACATGGGTTAGAGTTAAATATAGAAAGCCCTCTGTTCAAATTTTTTTCTCTGACACTGTCACACACTGCTGAGTTTTACAGCAGTGCTATGCACAGATCTGCAGAGCACAAGGCTGCCACTGTTGCCCACCACGAGACAGTGGGTGCTTGGAGAGGCTTAAGACAAATCATCTCCCAACTTACAAATATTATGAAAAAGTTTTCCATTAGGACCCAATAACTATTACTTGCTTATAGGAAACACCACATTATACCACCTTACTCTGTCCATGTTAATAATTTGGCCGACTACAAATCCTGAGCCATTTGCTGGGTTTGTGCTGCTCTCTAGGAGGAGGATTGAGAGCTCTGTATAGACTGATCAAGCAATCCATTAATATTTCACAGCGGGGCCTGCGTTGACTGTCAGCAATTATTCCACAGATTAGTTTTCCATTTGAAGTGCAGCTGGTCATCCATTACTTTCTCCATGGCTTTGAAGGTCCAATAATTCCAATTATTTTTATCAACAGCAGACAGGTAAACAGGCTCTGTGGAAATCTTCCCTGACATGGGCACTGAGTAGGTGACTGGAAGCCTACCTCCATTACAAATCCAGTCTTGAGAACTGAGAAATTTGTGTTCAGTGGCAAGCTCTCTCCAATTTTCCAATCTAGAATACAGTCTGTATTACTTCTGTAAAAGCCTGTAGTTATGGCCTGTGCTTAAAACTGGCAGTCACTAATCTTTCCCTGTGTGCTCAACTACCTTGAACAGGACAGGACCACTAACTGGTTTCCATTACTGGAGATACTGGTCTAATTCTGTGTCATACTTCAAAAATAAAGTCTTGCAGTGTCTTGGGGCAACGATAGCCAACCTGTTCCCTGAAGGCCATGCAGGGTCTTCTTCACTAATCAGTTGCCACACCAGTCATGTAACAGAGTCCAGGCAGGACCACTGGCTCCGAGCCCCTGGAGAGCCAAACGTGGCTGAAGGGACACAAGGGCAACTGTCTCACATCGAGGGCATCTGCTGAATCCAGAAACTAAAAAACAGGATGGCTTTCACAAGGCACTCCAGCAGTAATTGTCTGCATTGTTCGGAGCAAAAGAAGACTTTCAAGATCTCCCACATCTCTTGCCAGCTTTCTCTTTGGATATAGCACCATAATTTACGTTATAGAGCTTGAAATCTGCAGTAGTCCGAACACTGAAAATTATGACAACAGAAAGTTCACTATAAAATTGGCAATCTGATCTGGTCTGCAAGTATGCATTTAATCTTGGAAACATTAGCTGGATTGAACCTGACTGCTGATGAGTTATTCTCCTTTGCTTGGCTGGAAGGTCATAAACATCCCTGATATTAATGGCCTGGCGGAAGTCAAGGCTCCACGCGGATGGACTGTTCTCCCCCCATTCCTCATCCACTGAGAACTTTCTGCTCCACTTGTTCAGCGAGTGGGACTTTGAATAATGTGGGAAAATGCCACTTATCTATTCATAGGGTTCCTCCATCTCACTGCTGCAGCACTACCAAGTTTGCTTCAGGACAGAATTTTATCCTGCATCTATTTTTCTTAATGTAAAGGTCCATTTAAGAGGTTTGTCCTACAGAATGATAGTTCTGGTGTTGACTGCACTGCTCTGATAGTACCTACATTTATTTCATCCTTTCAGTGGGAGTGAAGTTGCTTCTCTTTGACCCAGTGGGAGGGAAACTTCTGTGATTTTTTTTCATGCCATTGCTTGAGTGTGTGCATTACAGCAGCTTCTCTTACATCAGGACCAGGCTAATAAGATTAACAAAGAGAGGCTGTAGGGCTCTTCCTTTCCCCATTATTCTGATCAAGCTCTTCTGTCCAGTGCCACCCACAAGTGAAGTGATTGAATGTGTGTGCTAAATGCACACTGCCTACTGCATTTCTCAGTGTTCCTCTATGTACTACTCCTAATACAACTCCCTGCTCCACTAGAAATGCAGAGGCAACGAGACTCCAGAGGAATATGAAGCCCAGAGGCAGATGGAGAGAGGTACATTAGGGATATTCTCCTCCACAGACTGCATTGCAGCTACTGCCTCAAACCTACGTTACTGATGATCCTTGGGACTTTCATGCTTTGCCACGATGTGAGAATCTGCACACTCCTACACAGCATCATGTGGAGAGATACCTCCCCAAAGCACAGATGCATTTACAGTCAGCAAGTCCCAGCTTTCTATGAGCAGATATTTCACGTTTGTGAATCCTGAACTGGATTTCTCCTCTCAAGGAGCCACTTGAAAGGCTGAAGACCCAACTCTGCCCAGTGGCAGTGCCAATAACAGCCTTACCTGGGAGCCAGGCTCCCTTATGCAAGACACAAGAGACTGTCCCTATACAATGCGTTCATTTAAAGTACTTGGAAAGTGCTATAAAAAGTGCCCTTATTCCAGCTCACTGAGTATGAAATACATGCATAATGTTCAGGAAAGTTACAAGAAGATAATTTTATGGGCCATAATATCCTATCTTACAGAGTCCCTGAAGGCACGCTCCACAATCCACCACGCACGGGAGTATCCCAGTGGGTATGTCTACATTGCTGCTTTAAAAAGAGCAAAAAGGAGTCCTGGGAGCAGCCGAGAGCAGAGCCCAACACCACGCTCGCCTCCTGGCCTTGCACAGCCCTCCCAGGAGACCTGCAGACCCTCTCGCAGCAATTCTTCCTGAGCACGGCTGCTGCCATCCAAAATTGCCTCCCAGCAGCTTGAGCCACCTGGCCTGCACGGCTCCCCACGGCCTCCATGGGCTCCAGGCCACACTTCCCAGACACAGCCTTGGGCTGAGCTCCCAAGCTTGCCGTCTGCAGGGGCAACAGGAGCTCGTACCTCCCAGCGTGTGCCCTGCTCCTCTGGGAAAGCTGGGGCCAGCAAATATTTAACATATCGAACGGGAGCACTCCTAGCTAAGAGGAACAGCAATTAAAGACCTGCTGACTCATCAGATATCAAAGGGGAAGTGACACAGTGGGGAACAGAAATATTCTGAAGGAGCCAGACGTTTGCAGTGCACTGGGCCAGAAATTCACATTAACAGCATCCCAAACAAGCTTAGAACAATCTTTGCTTGAATTCCCAGTGGGGAGCTGCATCATCATAAGGGTGAAAGAAAAATGGATATTTTGAAATTTATAAAGAATACGTCCTTTATTCTGCAATAAAAATGATGGAAGATGGCAGTGTTACGGTCCTAGTTGCTTGGAACCTGTCTGTATACCACAAAGAACAATGTAGATATTTTGGAAAACAGGCTTTTTCAGCTTTCTCTGGATGACTACCCACTTCATCAGGCATACACATACATTTCACTATGGGGCCAGTGCTGCTATTTCTGCTCTGCATCTGCTCATGTGCGTGCTGCTTGCTGGCCCTGCATCGATGCCCTGAGTGAAGGCAAATGCGAGTAAGTCTGATCACAGATGCTGGATCTTAAGGTCACATCTAATTTTGCTTGAGCAGAAGATTGGGAAATTGCTGAATCAGCATACTGGTGACACTCATAGGAAAGGATTAGAAGGCAAACCTCAAGTCCAATAAACTCATCCATGAGCCTAACGAAAACAAAACCGGACCTGCAGGCATTAATATCCACATGAGTACGGCTGCTGTGAGCACACAGGTCCTCTAAGTGCCAATGCTATGTGGAATGACTTGGAATTTTCTGTGAGGCGCTGTCAGGAGACATGAAAAACCTAAGAAAATTAGAAGTTGCCTTAACTAATGATGCTGCGCAGGTATCTGCCACAGACTTTGTCACCCTTACAGAGAAGTGTGTGGCATCGTTCACTGGTCAGCACCTGGGCAGACAGCAGCACAGAACTGGACAGGAGTCCAAGACTTTGTGATTACTAGACAGGTTTGGCACCTTCATTCCTGCAAAGCCATGCTTCAAAGCAAACAACTGCTTTACTCAGAAGGGGGCTGGTGACTTGCAGCTTACCACCCATTCCTTTGGGAAAATCCCCCTTCTGTCACTGTATGGTTTACTTCTCCAAATGTCATTATGAGAGACAAATAAAATTCCTTTCTACAGTATCAGAAGTGTGAATTAAAAACCACAAGGGCAAACCAAAACTGCTGTTTCTCTCTGCTTCAATACGTTCTTCTGCTTCCTTCTCCATAAACATTCCTGTTGTCCTGCAAAATTACCCAGCCGCAGAGACAATATCCTGTTTCCACCACCAGCAGAAGGCCACTCAAGTGAGTCTGTACACCTTAGTTCAGGTGCTCATTTTTAAGTTTGGCTAACCTTAAAGCAAATGCCCTCTAAGTGCATAACACTTTAGCCCTAAAATACTTAATCATTAGCGATTTAAAGCAGAAAGGAATTTAAGTGAGTTAGACATCCTGTAATAGGCCTTTTGACTAGGGCCATTAGGAACATTTTGGTTCAGTTCAGACATAATTTATCATCCACAGTGGAATTCACCTGAAAGGCAGGCAGTGCCTTCTGCTCTTGTAGATCTTCTCTTAAAAATAAGAAAGGAAAAAAAAAAAAAAAAAAGAAGAAAAAAAATCCATTCAGCTTTTCTGATTTTCTACATAGCTTAAAGTGATGAATGCCAGATAGCTCCCAGCTAGGCATTTACTGCTACCTTTAATAGCCAAAACCTATCAGAAACCTCCTGAGGCTAAATACAGACCAGAGAGAAAAAAAGTAATCATTGTGTATTCCAATCCCTGGTAGGAGAAACCTGCTGAAAGAAGGTTAAAGCACTGTAGACTGCTCTCCTTACCATTTCTAACTCACCAGTTCATTGGCACAGCTTAGCCAGTTCCTTAGCCAACATGCAGCTTGGCTAACTTCAGGGCACCCATGAAAGCAGCAGCACTACCCTGGGACCTCTGCAGCAGCATCCCCCAGCACTAATGTACTTCTGGATAGCAACAGTAAATTAAGAAAAGGGCACAGCTTCACTGTTAAATAGCACCAGGGCCATAAAATAAGACATTTCAGCATCTAGATGTGATTTTTAGGCAGGTGTCAACTTACAGTGATGCTCCAGTTATTCTGTGCAATAGAGAGTCTGACAGCCTCTATAGGCATGTCTCATTTTTATATGGGAAACATATAAAAATGCTGATGCATTATACTCTTGTATATAAACATGAAAAATAGCAAAGGTAAGCCAGAAAAGGTTTAAGTCCTTCAGAATTTAATAGAAAAAATATCCAGCCATCTTTCTGAGTGATTACAGAAAATTACATCCCTATCAAAGAACTGTGGAAGATAACAAAAAGCTGCTAGGATGGACATGTTCTCTGCTTAGTTTAGTAGATTTTTTAATGTCATATCTATCGAGTTGTAGTGATTTCATTGCTCTTAAGTTTTAATGTGGTTTTTTTTTTTTTTTTTTCCCTCTATCCAGACAAGTATGGAAAGGGTATGAAATACCTGAAATACGTCTCAAAATACCAGAATATAAAAATGCCATATTCTCACATTACACTTCAAATACTGACGTGTATTACCTCCCTCCTCTCCATGACATTTCTTTAGTGCAAGGCATGGACCATCCTGGCACTTCAACGGCAGAAATCTGGGTACAGCTGCTGTGGCATGTGTCAGCCAGGAAAAATATTGTTTTGAAAAGGAAGGTTTGTTCCTTTGATTATAACAAGATGATGTTGAATGCCTGACTTGGCATGGTTGTGAATTATTTGTATTGGAACTAAGGTCAAGAAAGATGAGAACTTATTAAAAATAAATACATCAGACAGCCTGTCGTTTTTACAAGTGAACATGGAAGGACAGGGAGCAAGGGAATGTGCATGCTCAGAGACTACCATCGATAACAAATAAAAAAACTCCAATTTACTCATGAAAACTGAATGAGGACACCTCTGACCAGACTCCTTATCCATAAGATAAAAAAGAAGGCGCAGAAAAATAGCAATCGAGCAGCAGACCCCAGTAACAAAGACCACAGCACATCCATCCAGGTCACCCACCCCTCATCCCGTGGCACAGGCACAGTGATCGGCTACTGCCTGGCAGAACGGGCTACTGCTCTGTAAAGGACTTTCACAGAGGGCTGGCAGCTCTGGGAACCGATTAGTGTAGATTACTAAGACAATTCGCAGAGCTTCTATAAGCCAGGAGGAGTCATGTTGGGAGATCTGCTTTCTGCTCTAAATATAGCAGCACAAGAAATGAAATCCAAGTGCCAGATTTCAGTGGGATTTCCTAGGGTGAAATGTATTGCACACATGGCTCATTAGAGACATTTAAAACAAAACCAAGAACTACAGATTGCACCAGTGTATTCCCTTCCCGGTGCTGGTACTGAAAACATTTTGGATGAATGGTGGTCATTTCCCCACCATGAATCTCATCATCCCTTTACACTTCTTCTCAGTAAGCATTTCAGCCAGCTCATCCAATAGGAACATCAGGGATAATTGTGACTGAGCAGTGAATATAGCCATTTAGCTTCACATTTCTCACTGAATGGATTAATTTTAAGAACAGGAGAACATGAAATGAGGAAAAGGAAGGAAAGAAATGAGCACAACAGATTAGTTGACTCTCATTTACTGGAGTTCACGTATAATTGTCCACCATTTCCAAGTTTTCATGTCATGTTTCCAAAACTAGGAGCCTGCACCTGTAAGACTTCAGAGCAGATCTGTAGTTGTCTCCAGCTATTTCTACCCACAGAGCTCTCTTGGATCTTCATCTGCGTTTCGTATTGCATAAATTCTCACAGCATCTATGTATTTATTTCAAACTGACAAACTTAAGAGGTGAGTCAAATCCATTTAATGTGTCACTCTATAGATTATTACCAATTCAAAGCAACAGTCTTTTCTGTTCTGTATGGGGGCAAAAAAGAAAAAACAAGAAAACCTTCCAAACCAGGACACGCTCTTCTTTCCCATTGCCCAGATATTGTCTATATATTTAAGTTTAAAACCCTTTCCTTTTCAGCCTTGCCTTCTGGAGCTGTACACTGCCAGCCTGTGTTCTCATTTATACCCGTGTAACCCCAAAGTGGTGCCACAGATTTACATCCCTGTAGAACTGAGTCATGCATCCAACAATTTTTACTCCATGTTTATTTAACATACTCTACAGGCAAATGGAATGAACTGCCTTCCCAGACTCAGGCTCTGATCCCACCTGAGCATAGATTTTTTCTCACAAAGTGGGAAGCCATTCCCTGGTGCAGACTGCTCCTGGAGGGGAATCTCTCAATGCCATTTTGGTGAGCACATATTTGTAATGAGTTACAGTGGGTTGCTCTGGCTGGTACTTGGGAGGATGGGATACATCCCTAGCACTGCTCCCATGGGTGAAGGAGCACAGGATGCCCTGGATCCCACCGCCTTGCAGCCTCTGGAGATCGCAAGCACCATGGTGGCACTGGGGCCTTTGCTGGCCTCATTCTGCTCATACAGAAAATCATTATTTTAGCCCTGAATATGGAAAAGCTCCTAATTCTCAGCTCAAAGAAAAAGAGGACTGACAAGGTAAACTGTTCTGCAGAAAAGCTTCCTACTAGAAGAAAGATGTAATGGTAATAAATGTAGCTCCACTGGGAAGAAGAAAGGAATTAAACACATCTGCCTTCCAACATACAGAGGTTTTCTTGGGCAACGTACAAGACTGAAGCCTTTACAATACTAACAATGACACATATCTTTGGTCAATAGTTCCTGACATGTAACTTCAAATAAGGATGAAATCTGCCTTCTAATCTCTACCTGCTGCTGAACAGAATCATTCTCCCTTCCAGACAATGCAGTTTTCTGTAAAAACACCTAGGAATTGCTAGGATCCATCCAATCTTCCCACAACCCAGCCACCAGCTGCCCTGGCTAAAGTCCCTTTGCTTCACAAGGTCCAAGGCTTTGCAGCAAGCCTTCTACCAACCTCTGTTGATGACATCTCTCTATAAATAAGTGCTTGTTTCAGAAGTGGTTTGTGTGCACAAATATGTAATTAGCCAGAATTCTTTCTACCATGCAGAAGAAATATAGGCTGTAAAGGCATTTGATTTCCTAGTTTCCTAAAATGAAGTTAATGTTTCAAAAGATTAAATATTTGTTGTCAGAAACAATACCACCCTACTAAATAATCTGAATCAAAATCAGCACCTACACATGTCTATATGATTTGCAGCTACATGAAATACAAGTATTTTAAGGCTCTGCATAAAGAACTAAAGCACTTTTTTTTTTTTTTTTTTTTTTCTGAAATGAAGAGGTGCACCTTGCCAAAGCTGGCTAAGAAATAACAGAGACAGGTCACACATGATTTCATGTATTTAACTGTAGCTGCAGCTTCAAAAAATAAGACAAATCTACTGCTGACAAACAACGACGTTTCCATTTCTGACGTTTCACCTGTAGCCCTCTAAGAGGTCACTCTGCAAGATTTCAGTCCAGCTAGACATTTTGTGTGTTTCAGTATAAAGAGAACCTTCATGATAATAAAAAGCAGAAACCAGATGCACATTCCT